>NC_047133.1:2164888-2284888 GCF_009829125.3 Periophthalmus magnuspinnatus
ACTTTATTTTATATTACTTAATGTTATTTTATTTTACATTATTTTACTTTATTTTATTTTATATTATTTTACTTTACTTTATTTTATATTATTTTACATTATTTTATTTTATATTATTTTTTCTTTATTTTATTTTATATTACTTCATGTTATTTTATTTTGCTTTATTTTATGTTATATTATATTATTTTATATTCTTTGATAGGATTTTATATGATTTTATTTTATGTTATATTATTTTATATTCTTTGATATGATTTTATTTTATGCTTTTCCATCATTGTCCGTCCCAGTGCATTGTGTCATCATTTGCATATTCATGTGATTGTTTGTGAGTTTAACATTTGTTTTATGTAGATGCTTTTAATGGTGACGGTTGTTGAACTTTTGCGCCGCAGCAGAGCAGAGGGTGAATGTCGCGCTCCCACTTTACATAATTATGAAGCATAATCAGGTCCATTCACACAAAAGGCGGCGTTTTAGCGTTTTTAAAGTGACAGTGCAGAGTTTGGACCAGCTGTGCCTCGCTCTGCTCGTGTCATCGTAAAAAAAACCACAGAAACAACGACTCAAATGACCGGGACGTGAAGCAGATGAGTCGAGTTCAAAGGTCACGGCTCCGCTCTTCGTTTGAGTCGTCACCGTCGTTAACACATAAATTGGATTACTTAATACGACCAGGGTTTGACAGTCATTACATCCATTAGATTTGGTTGGACGAGCCACTTTCGCCGGTTTAATTCCACTAACAAATCATTTTAAACCAAATTTCTGTGGTCGCTCTGCAGCAGATTTAGCAAATAATGAGAAAAACTGAATATTTCCTCGTGGCGACAGGATTTATTCAGTATTTAAACCACATTATGTCATTCGATTTGAGCCGATTCCAAATGTAAAACCAAATTTAACAAAACAGAACTATGTATATCATTTTCATATGTTTTGGGGCTGTGTGAAGATCGCCCCCTACTGGTCATCAGTGATATAAGCGAAGTAATCCACTGTATTTTCGGACCTGGCTCGACATGGGGGACATTTTTATTGAAGTGGGACGCAGAGATCTGACAAATATCTTAATAAAATAATGAGATCTATGGAGAGACTGACCTTTTCACTGAGACTTTTTACTCACAGATGTAAAATATATTGTGATAAATGGTTTTATTATATTAAAAAAATGCGTTCTCTACTTTGTATTATTTCTGTAACTCTCCCTAGATCATGAGTGTCTGAACTTTTTTTTACCGAGGGCCACAAAACGGTGGTCAATATTTAGATTTTTACTTTTGATGCCGCCGCTTTTGAACATTAATTTTTGGTCTGTTTCACAACGAAATGTGATTTTATTGAGGTTATAGTGGTAGAAATACTTAAATTGCTGAAAAAACACCTGTACGTTCAATTGGGCCAGTTCAGCAGAAGGTCTGAGGACCAATTAAAATGGTTTGAGGGCCGCTTTTGGCCCCAGGACCGTAGTTTGGACACCTCTGCTCTAGATGCTCTGTGTTGTTTGTGGTCTGCTGCTTTTCTTTGTTTTAAAAATACTTATAAAAATAAAGTTTATATAAAAAAAAAAAAAAAAACATGAACTGTGTAACTTTTCTAGTGGAGGGTCCAGCACCTGCTCGTCTCCATGGAGATGTCATTGCTTCACCTGGAATGTTCCACAGTGCGTCATGAATCTCTACATCACATGAACACAGTTTTTCATTTATTTTTCTTCTTTATTTACAAGATTATTTATTATTAAAGCATCAACGCTATGAATGACACGTGTGGAATCTAACAAAAAACAAATGAAACAAAAACTCCAAACTTGAATTATATTAAAAAAAAAAAAAATAAATAAATAAAATAGGCAGCTTTTGATTTGAATGCTGATTTGCATTTTTTGTATTTTTTCCAAACTTGAATTAGGTAAAAAAAAGAAAAAAAAAGAAAGTAAAATAGGAACCTTTTGATTTGAACGCTGATTTGCATTTTGTTTTTATTTAGATATTTTTTTATTTTATTCTTTTATTTTTTTGTGGAAAATGGCGGCTACTTGAAGTTCATTCACTTTTTTTCTTCTTCTCTACATAATTCCATACATGTTATCTGTTTATAAAACGTATAAAAGGATAAACTTAAATTAAAAACACATCATAAAAGACGTGCGTTTCCATGGAGACGGGCAGACGACATCACCAAGTTACAGCAAAAACCTGCAAAAAACCCTCTGCGTTTGTGCGCTGTACGTGCAAGACTGATACGTTTAATGCCATAGTGTGGAGCATTATAAACAAAGGAATAAGATCTCCATGGAGACGAGCGGGCGGTGGATCTCTGTAGTGTTAGCAGAGCGACGTCAGTGTAAACGATGTGCGCTGTCAGGACGCAGCTGCTAATCTCGTACTGAGCATCTTGATAAATTCATTCGTACATGGTCCCGACAGATGCAGAACTAAACCAGAAAAGTTACACAGTGTACCTTTATTTACAGCTAGCGTCTCACCCGTGTTGTGTCTCACCTGGCTGCGTGTACCAGGACACTGTGGGGCTCCAGTGGCTCCATTGGCCCAGTCTGACCCGGGACCTCACTCGGGCCTCGTGTCTGTGCCCTGGACTTAACTCCTTCTTGTCCAGTTTCTTCTGATTGTCCCGTAGCTTCTCCGACTGTAAAAACAACACAGATTATACTGGATTATTCCCTCTGGAGACGTCCCCGCTGTTAAAATCGTACCGTCCAGTCGTGTCCGTCTGCTCTGTAGCTGAGTTCGTAGGTGATGTTGTTGTTGAGAGCAGAGGATTGTGGGTAGGGGCTGGACCATGTGATCAGGTCACCGCTGTGTGAGCTGGAGGTGGTGAGGTTCACTGGTGCTCGCGCTCGTACTGGAACATAAAAGGACAGTTATGTATGTGCACTATGTTCAGAAATATAGAAACTACTGTATTTTACGGAGGATAAGTCACTCCAAAGTATAAGTCACTCCAAAGTATAAGTCACTCCAAAGTATAAGTCGCTCCGGAGTATAAGTCACTCCAAAGTATAAGTCGCTCCAAAGTATAAGTCGCTCAAAAGTATAAGTCGCTCCAAAGTATAAGTCGCTCAAAAGTATAAGTCGCTCCAAAGTATAAGTCGCTCCAAAGTATAAGTCACTCCAAAGTATAAGTCACTCCAAAGTATGAGTCACTCCAAAGTATAAGTCGCTCCGGAGTATAAGTCGCTACGAAGTATAAGTCGCTACGAAGTATAAGTTGCACCGAAGTATAAGTCACTCCGGAGTATAAGTCACTCTGGAGTATAAGTCACTCCGGAGTATAAGTCACTCTGGAGTATAAGTCACTCCAGAGTATAAGTCACTCCGGAGTATAAGTCACTCCAGAGTATAAGTCACTCTGGAGTACAAGTTGCTCCGAAGGATAACTCATTCCCCGGTCAAACTATGAAAAAAAACAGCGACTTATTGTCCAGAAAATACGTTAATGTCCTGTTTATGAGGCTCGAGTGCTCAGACAATTTCTGCTTTCACCAAACCCCTGTCCCCGCCCATATTCATATATTTACTTTCAATTATTAAAAAATGGCACAATGACAAAAAAACAAACAAAAAAAACCAAGTAAATGAAAGTGATTAGCTGTAATTAGAGCAGCAAGATCCATAGTTGTAGATGTTTTTTCTACTGAATCAGTCCCACAGGAGACTTCATATCCCAGCATGCTTTGGGCTGTGGTTCTGCACCTTTATGTGACTATAAATGGTATTTTTTTCATCGTTTGTCCGGGGTGCGACTTATACTCCAGAGCGACGTATAGTCCGGAAAATACAGTATGTAGTATTGACCAGATGGTATTTTAATCAAAGTTTTACATGTGATGAGAAATATTTAACTGGCTTCTGGGTATTTCTGAGGTTTAAACACTTATACTTATACTACTGGTCAATCATTTGCAGTAAAATATGAAGTACACCTCACACACGATGGAGTTATTATTATATTATTCACTGAAAATGTTCAAAAATAAATAACAGACGTACACAGCGTGGACAGATCCAGACTCGTGGGACGACCGCTGGAGCAGAATCTGACGGTTTCGTTGAAGAAGGCCGTGTAAGTCGTCCCCAAAGAGAATATTTTGGTTTTATATCGACACTCGCTCGTCCCTTCTGCAGCAGCGGGGTACTCTTCGCACAAACCCGTCCTGAAACGCAAAAAACGTTCAGTTCAAACTCACCGTGATCGTCGACGTGATGGATTAATCGGGCTTTACCTTGCGTTTTTCGCCTTGAGCCAAAGCTTCAGCGTTTGGTTGGACTGGTGCTTCGGCTCGTTCCTCCAGGTGCAGTGAAAATAGGACGTGAAGTCGTTGTAGCACTGCAAGGACTTTAGTACTGCGGACACTGCGGATACTGCGGGTACAGGAGAGTGCAGTATTTGAGCAGATGTAGTACATTTCTAAACACTTATAGTTCGATTATTTAAGTCGTTACTAGAGCCACATGTGCCTTGGAGCAAACTATTGGAGACGTGGCAGCCGTATTCACGCACAGATTCAATATCGCACATTTAGAGACGCAGGAAACGCGGACTGTAGTACTGTACTGCATATATTTAGAGGATACTGCACTACTATACTCATACTACTACTCAATGGGGTTTTGATAACAGTTTTGCCGTCACTTAAAGAGCCCGTGTTGCGCTGTTTTCTGATCTGAGTTGTGTTTTTGTTTCATTCTCACATGTTTAACACATGAAACCTGCAGATTTGGGCTGAGTTCTTCTCTCAAACTGAAAAAAAACACTCTGTTCCACCTTGTGATGTCATCATGTGGTAAAACAGGAAGTGCTGTGCTGGGTTTTCTCCGTGACCGTGTCCCAATTCGACGGTTTCGCACTTCGTCGGCTGCATTTGAAGATCCCATTTTATCCACCGACAAACCGTTTGTCCGTGGAGATCGCCCGGGAACGAAGCGTGCGTCCGAGCAGACTTCACGCGCCGCTGTATCCCATCATGCACCACGTGTCACTTCTTCTACGGGAGAAACTTAACTTGTGTAATACGACCTACAATTGGGAATAAATCACCTTTAACATTCTATTTGTCTATTGATATTCAAAGGGAAAGATTAATTCCTCACTTCATTCAATCTAAACAGAAATAAACGGCGACGACACCTTGACTCTACTTTAATAAAATAATAAAGAATTAAAGGTAAAAGTAAGCGACTGCCCCATTTCGGCACGACAGAGGCTACACGGAGGAGTACCCTTCGTCGGTCGGGTACTTCGAACGGTCCTTCGGCCCATGTGTCTCCGTTCACCTTCATTAGAATAATTCGGGTAAGAGCAGCCCTGGAATTAGCAATCTGTACTGAACAAAAGGTAAAAGGAGCTGTTAACATGAAAACTACCACTTGATGACATCACAAGGTGGAACAGAGCGTTTTGAGCTTTGGAGATGTGACAGACTAATAATAAAGAGTTACTCAAACATGTGAATGAAACAAAACACAACTCCAGGTCTGTTTTTGACGAGGAAACAACATTATAACATGGATTAAAGCTGCAAGAGTTTTGTGTGATATTAGACTTGTTTTATGTGATTAACAAACCAAACAACAAACTTAGAATAGTAAAGTAAAGCAAAATCTAAACTTGTGCCTCAACCCATCACCTCTCAAGCGCTGCTCCCTCCAAGCTGCGCATGCGCACTGGCGCACTGCTGACACGTCTCTGCGCACAGAAAATCTATGGCTGTGTCTCAATTCGCCAAATGCACCCTTCAAGGGTCCTTACGAAGTACTCTTCAAAAGTGTAGTTTGAAGGTTCCGGTCGAGAATCTACCCTCCTCAGTGTAGCCGCCATCTTGCTGAAGTGGGACAGGCCCACACCACGGACCGCACTTCCACCGCTGTCTTTGAGCGTACGATACGATCTTTAATGATTTATTATTTAATAGAAAAAAAGTCAAGATGTCGTCTTCGCAGCCGTTTCATTTTTTTTAGATTGAATATCAATAGGCAAATATAACGTTCGAGGTGATTTTTTTACTCAATTGTAGCTACTTCATAACTTAAACAAAATATACCTTGTGAAAACGTAATAACAGAGACAGAGGTAACAATATAATTTTTACATTCATAGTCTATAAACCAGAGAACACTGATTAGTTGTACATATAGTGGGATATTGCAGTTTAATGGTTCGGTATTTTGGCCAGTGGCTACACCACTTTAATAACAGTAGAGGGCACTGTTTCCCTTCTATGTCGTGCCAGTTCTTTTCATCTGATTATTATAAGGTATTTTCTAGCAGTGCAGCGCTACGTCAAGCTAGTATCTTGATTTACTAACACGAAGGTAAATGACACGTGCCCACGAGGTGCGCAGACCTATGGAATGTACCGGAACACATGAAGATTTAGTGCACGTCTCAGGACTCTCTTCTGTCCTTTCCTCAGAGTCCGTTGCTTCATTGTTCACATTACCTGTGTGCAACTCATTAAACCCTTCTGACTTTACGTTTCAGTCTCTTGGTCTTTGACGCTTACAATAGAAACGAACATTCTTACATTATTCTTATTGCAGTAATAATTTTTAATGATAAAAATGTCTTCTTATTGTCTAGCAATAACTGCACATTCCTTTATTCCATGTAACTCCTTTTTAATCATCAAACACACTGTACAGATCTTTATTCAGATTTAACAGTTTCATGTTGCTCTGTTGTAGATGAGGTAAACCAGTACGAACATTTGAACGTATATTGCGCAGTGGACTCCATTTTCTTCCCTTTTTTGCGTAGGCGCGGTGCATGACGGGATATAGAAGTGCGTGAAGTGTGCACGGATGCAGGCTTCGGTTACGTCTGATCTCCATGGAAACGGTGCAAAGGGAAGGGCAGGTTTGTCGGCCGCATTCAGTAGGGTGGGTTGAAATGGGACAGCCCTTGTCGCGCCGGAAATTACGTCACTGCCCTTCGAACCGCCCTTCCAATGGTGATTCTAAGGCCAGGTGGGCGAATTGAGACACAGCCTAAATCAGTGAGTGTGACCGGGACGAGCTGCTCCAGACAGTTATGTGATTCACAGACGGATCTGCGCAGTTTATCCACGTCATTGACCGACGTCCTCATGTCCTTATGTCCTCATGTCCTCATGGGCCTATCAGAGTTTTAGCCGATGTGACCGATGATGCTAATGATGCTAATGATGCTAATGATGCTAATGATGCTAATGATGCTAAGTGTTTAACCCTTTAACGTTCCCACGGCCCGCCCTCGGGCACAGATCCGACGGTTTTGTAGCAGTTTTGCGTTTTAAACGTGACGAAATGGACAAAACAAAGGAAGTACGAGACCGAGGACACTGTGGATGTTTGTACAAGTTAAACTAGAGACATCTGGACCTGGAGCGGTTCATGGAGCCGAGTGAAGATCATGATGGACTCAGGAGCAGAGGACCTGATGTGCTGATGGACTGATGCTGTTCCTGATCGGTGAGTGTGGTTTATTCTGCTATTGACTTAATTGTGGGTCAAATGTGTATCATGTGTAATCATTAGCATTAGCTAATGCTAATCTGCAGTAATAGAGCAGCTGCAGACACAGATTCCTCTGTGTGTGTTGGTCATTGACTGTCACTAGTTTATTGTTGTAAAAATCAAATGATCGTGTCATAAACTGAAAAAGAGTCAGGACTGTCTCCCAGACACAGTAGGACAATCTCACTCAGTCACAGCAAAAGCTTCACACAATGGATTATACTCATAATACAAGTCAGAGCTTTATCATAAAAAGTGTGTTTTGAACATTGGAGTTTACAGTTGTCTTGGTTTGGTTGAAGCTCATGTTTTCAACGTTCATATCGTTAAAATTAAATATTTATACTTCCAACAGCATTAACATACTACACAGGTCAGGAGCAAGACTTTTGTCATTTTCATTGTATAAGTGGCTAAAGCACTTAATTAAAAGTCTTATAACAGAAATGTAAATGAGGTAATTTGATTCTTTTAATAAACCATTTAACTTGGATGGATGTGATGCAGCATGACCACAGTGTGCACGTCCGACGACCACGGCGCGCACGTCTGATGTCGCTCACACTGGTCCATGGGACGCTCAGGGAGTTTGTGTGTTTGCTCAGACTCGTGAAAAATTAGAGGGAACATTGCTCTCAAGCCTTCGATATCTGACATAAGACGACTCTACTCTGCCTCTTCCACCCCTGCAGCAGAAGCATTAGCCTCCTCAGCCTCCTCAGCCTCTCCATCTTCCCAACAGGAGCCACATGACCAATCAAAAGTCTGGACACACCCCCTCATTCAGTGTTTTTTTTGTACGTTATGTCAACTACGTTCTACATTTTAGATATATATATATAAAGACAGCAAATATATGGAACAAAATAAATATGTTGTCAAGAAAAAACATAAATTGACTAAATATTTAAGATTAAAAACCCTCAAAGTGCCACAGTTTGCTCAAGAACGTCAAGAATCCAAAGCAGAAAGCGAAGCAAAGTGTGTCTGTTTTTAAAAATCTACAATCTTACACAAGTTTTGCGTTTGTTTCCTCTTTTATTTAACTATATTCCCTGTGTGTTCATTCATAGTTTCAGCAAAAGAAGCTTCAGTTCTGTCAGTTTTACCATTTACACGTTACTTAATCTCACTCCCCACGTCTCGACTCATTGACTAACATTGTTTTTATGACGTAGGTCCTTACCGCTGTGGGTGCTGTGGTGGAGGTCGCACCTATCCGCCGCAGAGAGCACCCATGGGAGCCACAGGAGCCACAGGAGCCACAAACGTAACATATTTCTTCACCTTTAGCCCCGTCTGGTCTCAGGAGTCAGCTGACCGCTTCCATATCGTGCCCTTTACTGGTAAGAGAATTCGTGAGAAATGTCGCAAAGTCGAGTCACTGCATATGTAACTTCCTGTTCTTCAAATGCATGTGTGGTTTTATTCTCTTGCACAACACGGTTTCATGGAGCGCAATCGACAAAACAGGGTGAAATGACGGCGGACGGACAGACTGGATCGTGACAGACAAAATCAGAAGCTTTTATGAATGAGCAGAAAGAGTCCGGGGGTTTTGTAGAGTCATTTCAGCAAAGACACATCACAAAACAGACGCAGGTTAAAGGGGGAAAAGCCACACAGTGAATGAGCCACGTTAAAACTGAAAGTAAAGTTTAAAACCAATATTGACGACTATTTCTCAATGTTTGAAGTATAAAACGTGAAATAACTTCATAAAGAATCTATAACTGTTTAAATTTCAGATGAGTAAACAGAATCTATGACAGAACCTGCTGTTAAAGATGAATTATCTGAACTTTACTGCTGTTCTGCTTCTGATTAGTCGCCATGGAGATGTGATTACACAATAAAGCATTAAACTTGTATGCATTTATTCATTCAGAGGTGTTTTATCAATGGAAAATATCGTAGAGCGGAGAAATTAAACGCGAAGCCCCCAAAATGTCGACGCAAACGTGACATCTCGCTCCTGTGTTGTAACGCTCCCACCTGTTTCTTTCTTTATTTATTCTTTATTTGTCAAGTAAATCAGCAGAAAAATACAATAAATGTCCCGCTGTCCGATATGTGACGCTTCCCACAGTCCAAACCAATATAAAAATCAATTAAGAGCAAGTTTTTACAGTGAAACAAAACAAATGAACTACGCTGATTATTTACAATGCACTTTTTCAAATTTCTAGTAAAATGTTTCGTATCTACAGACTGAAAGATTCATCCGGACATTCCGCCTTTTCCCGAACGCTTTGAGCAACAGCCGTTCCAGACTGATGAATGTGTAGAGCTCAGTTTAAAGAGACGCACATCAATCTGGGGTGAGACAGGTAAGGTCACCTCTCCACAGATCTGGACTGTAAATTTACCTGATGATCTAAGGTTTATTCGTGGTTTATTTATTTCCTCGTGAAGAAATTAGACTTGGAGCAGGGGTCAGTAGCGTTGTGAAGGAAGCGAGAGAGTTGAAAGAAGTTTATTTGATCAGATGAGTGAATGCGTTACGTTTCAAAGGAGTTTTTCCAGAAGTTATAGCCCGAGAAAGGTGATATCTATAGAAAACTCATTTCACAAACTGTCCGTGCGAGGTCATAAACAGATATACACGTTAACTGTTTGCAGAAAGGTAGAAAACGTCGCTCAAAGATGCTTAGAGTCACTGAAAACATGTATTATACGGCCTCAAACTGAAAATGAAGAGTAGTAGGTTCGAGTGTTGACGTCTTAAAACAAGTATTTGTCACATATTTACTGACAAACAAGTTCAACTTCAACATTTAAGACACACAGTATTCAGCACAAGGTTTAAGAGTAAAACAAATAACACTAAAATCATGCTTTCACAGGCAGAAGACAGTCAAACTCCACCAAAAAAGTGACGTAGTGCACCATGGCAGTGTTAAAATGCAGGTACTTTGAGCACGTCTGTGGTTAAAATAATCTTATTCTTGATCTACCCACATTAAATAAAACAAATCTCAAGAGCTCAACTATAATAAAACGTGTCTTATCAAAGTTTTATAATCAAACTTCCACCGGATATTGAGCAACTGGAAAGAATGAAGTTGCTAGTTTCAATTAGATCTGACATATGTTAACACAAATAAACATAATAACAAAGATTATACACATTGAACATGCCAGAGCGTAAAATAATGACTCGACGTACTGTTTCTGTTGATTTCTGGGTCCACTGCGTCGCCGTTTGTCGTCACTTCTGAGTATTTGTGGGGAGAGTGTAGGAGTTTCTTTTATGACTTTAATTTCCCCTTTCTCTCTCCACATTCACACTTGTCAACGCATTTGTTAACTTCCTTTGCTAACCATATTTTTCATTAGTTTTGACTCGCTTAGAGCTGCAGATCTGTTAAAGGAAGTAGCTGTTCTTTTATATTTACATATACTTGTACTGTAGACTGTAAATAACCACGACTTTACTACAGAACTGAAACTCAGCCATAAGATCATTGTCAGCGCAGTGGTTTGTTGGTACATTGTTTATAAAAGCTGATTCTTAGGCCTAATTTACAGATATTTGCTGCTAATTTTGACATAGAATTCATCATTTTAATCCCCAGACTGTGTCCTGAGGTTGTTTCGTTACATCTACATCTTTTATCGCTCAAAAATAACTTGAAATACAAACATTCTTGCAGAGAGCGGGGTCACCTCTTCACAGATTTGACCCGTAACTTGACCTAGCAGCTGTGTAATCCCTCAGTCGTTTTGAAGAGAGTGAGGTTCAGGACGCCAGGCTCCGACCCAAAGCAAACAAAGGAAACAAAGTCAACAGTAGGTGGGCCATTGTTGAAACTGGAGACAAAAGCTGTTTGCAGTTTCAGTGTCGTTAGCGCCTCCTTCAGGCAGATATAAGGCAGTGTCCAGCAGGAATCTGACCAGAACTGAGGAAGAATCTGACCAGAACTGAAGAAGAATCTGACCAGAACTGAAGAAGAATCTGACCAGAACTGAGAAAGAATCTGACCAGAACTGAGAAAGAATCTGACCAGAACTGAAAAAGAATCTGACCAGATCTGAAGAAGAATCTGACCAGAACTGAAGAAGAATCTGACCAGATCTGAAGAAGAATCTGACCAGATCTGAAGAAGAATCTGACCAGAACTGAAAAAGAATCTGACCAGAACTGAAGAAGAATTTGACCAAAACTGAGAAAGAATCTGACCAGAACTGAAGAAGAATCTGACCAGAACTGAAGAAGAATCTGACCAGAACTGAGAAAGAATCTGACCAGAACTGAGAAAGAATCTGACCAGAACTGAAGAAGAATCTGTCCAGAACTGAAGAAGAATCTGACCAAAACTGAAAAAGAATCTGACCAGAACTGAAGAAGAATCTGTCCAGAACTGAAGAAGAATCTGACCAGAACTGAGAAAGAATCTGACCAGAACTGAAGAAGAATCTGACCAGATCTGAAGAAGAATCTGACCAGAACTGAAGAAGAATCTGACCAGATCTGAAGAAGAATCTGACCAGATCTGAAGAAGAATCTGACCAGAACTGAAGAAGAATCTGACCAGATCTGAAGAAGAATCTGACCAGAACTGAGAAAGAATCTGATCAGAACTGAAGAAGAATCTGACCAGAACTGAAGAAGAATCTGACCAGAACTGAAGAAGAATCTGACCAGAACTGAGAAAGAATCTGACCAGAACTGAAGAAGAATCTGTCCAGAACTGAAGAAGAATCTGACCAAAACTGAAAAAGAATCTGACCAGAACTGAAGAAGAATCTGTCCAGAACTGAAGAAGAATCTGACCAGAACTGAAAAAGAATCTGACCAGAACTGAAGAAGAATCTGTCCAGAACTGAAGAAGAATCTGTCCAGAACTGAAGAAGAATCTGTCCAGAACTGAAGAAGAATCTGACCAGAACTGAGAAAGAATCTGACCAGAACTGAAGAAGAATCTGTCCAGAACTGAAGAAGAGCAGCCAAACGTCTTCACTCCTACAACATTTTTGTTCAGTCGACAGATTTGACCTTTGACCTTGTAGCGTCGCTTGCAGTAGCTCGTCTACATTGAAATAGTCGACAAGGGCTTCATTGTTTTTTTTTTCTCATTTCTCATTTTCATTGCTAACAGCGCAGGGAAGTCCAACGTCTAAATACTTCATTAGAAACGGAGGTGAACTTTGGTTTATAAAGTATATTCTCCAAAATCAGCTCATTTTACGTTAGAAAATGTGAAATAAGCATCGAAATGTGACCAAAAGCAGGTTTAAAATGGAATTAAAGTCCCAAGAACAGGTAAAATGTGACACTGTGGGACATTCTGTTTAGACCAGGCAGATCCAAAGTCCGGCCCGGGGGACTTATAATATTTCACCCGCGTGACGTTTTGTCCAAACCGACGCCACTACAGCCCAGATCTCAGTTTTTTATTTGTCGCCTTCTGAGGTGAATAAACTGGAAAATCTCATTGAATTTATTTTATTGTGATAATTAAAACCACAGATTAAATGTTCACTTTTTCATATTTATAATTCGTGTATAATCAATTTAGTTTTTTGAAAGGTGAAAGCCATTTGTAATAAAAGGTAAAAAATAATTAAATAGTTCACGTGCTTTTAAAATGAATGGTTCAAAGAAAGATCAGGGTGAATGTTCGGCAGCTTTTTACCTCACCAAATCTGACACCCCTGATCTAGACAAAATAACTCAAAATAACTCTTCGTGCATTGAGTTTTTTTTTTTGAGTTATTTTGAGTTATTTTTTTAGTTATTTTTTTTTAAATTTTTTTGAGTTATTTTGAGGTTGTTGTTTTTTTATGAGTTATTTTGAGTTTTTTTTTGTTTTTTTTATTTTTTTTATTTTTTTTGTTTTTTTTGAATTTTTTTTTGAGTTTTTTATTAGTTTTTTTTATTTTTTTTAGTTATTTTGAGTTATTTTGAGGTTTTTTTTATTTTTTTGAGTTTTTTTTAAATTTTTTTGAGTTTTTTTTTTTAGTTATTTTGAGTTATTTAATTTGAAGTATCTTAATTAAACGTGTATTCTGCAAACAGGACGTGTGACTGTATCTTTAGGGCCTGTTTTTGTCTTAACTCCGTCTGCTGATGCGGCGACGACACCCTGATCTGAAAAAAAACACGACTCAAGTGTCACTTCAACCACGACTGCATCAAACACACGCAAAACTCTGATACAAATATTAACAGAATCAAATTTAAATGTGGTTTTCAGACGACACTGAGCAGAAATACAACTGAAGGAGAACTGCACTTCTACGAAAAAAGGAGGAACTAAAACTACCCGTACTTATTTAGTTGCATTACTTCAATTTAATCATTAAATGTCACTAGAGGACACTTAAATAAACTTATACAAACTATGAACACGTTATGAACACATCTACGTTACATTAGATTAACATTAAACTTGAATTATTTAAGTGCTCAAACTGTTTTCACTAATAGCGTTGCAGATTTTTAAGTTGGCAGTAATTTCGTGCAGTAATGACACGTTTTTGCCTCGTTTTACATAAACATGAAACGACAAAAGTCTGAGTAACTCCACGTTTAGTAAGAACTTTAAAGGAAAACTGAGCGTGTTGTTTTACCTATTTCCCCTCGTCAAATACATGCCTGGAGTATTTTACTTCAATAAACCCAAATCGTCTTTACTAATGTCCCAGCTCACTCTTTACTGGACAAGGATATTCAAGACCCAAACTGTGATGCTAAAAATCCAGCCCCCCGTCGTCCCAATGACTGCACTTTTTGGAATTTACTGCAAATGTGAGTCTTAATAACGAGCAAAAGAAAATCTTGAGTTACAATATTGGCCCGACGCTTAATTTTATTGAACCGGAAAAGCAAAATCCCCCAACTCTCCAGAACCTGCTGAGACATAATTCACCACGTACAGCTAGAAAAGATTAGAAAGATAAACAAAGAGCTTTTTTTTTTATACCATCTGGCAGCTTTTTATTGATTATTGTAATAACAGATGAATATAGAGACAGTCCAATGTGTATAAATATGTGTATATATTCTGTTCTGTTTTTTATTTATTTATTTTTTAATGTATATATTTTTACATCTATACTTATTATCTTCTTTTTTTTTGTTCTATTTTTAAAACATAATAAAAAGAGTTAAAAAAAATGCTCTGCTTACATTTTGCCCAGATTGTTGCATCACAGGTAAAAATCCTTACTTCTGTGCAGTTTTTAAGGCCATAAACCAGGGATGGGCAAACTGTTCTGTTTTTTATTTTATTTATTTATTATATATATATTTTTATATCTATACTTATTATTATTACTATCATCTTTTTTGTTTGTTTTTTCTATTTTTCAAAACATAATAAAAAGAGTTAAAAGAAAAAAAAAATGCTCTGCTTACATTTTGCCCAGATTGTTGCATCACAGGTAAAAATCTGGACTTCTCCTTTGTAATTTTTAAGGCTGTAAACCAGGGGTGGGAAAACTATGGCCCCGGGGCTACACGCGGCCCGTCGGGTTTATTAATCCGGCCCGTCGAATGTGACCAAATTATGTTAAAATAAGTCAGAGTAAACCTTGTTCAATTCACCTTTTCCCTGTAATGCCAATGTTTCCCCAAAAGATGGTGCACTTCAGCTACATCAACCTTTTTCCCGTGTGTTACTCTGTTATTTTCTTTTCAGCTCTTCTGCAAAAATGAGCTTATAAAAGAAAAGAAAAGTGGACAGTGAGCGCCGAGTGTTCAATACGGAGCCAACAACAAAATATGCCAAGAAACTGTCTCGTTTTTCAGAGAGTACAATATCAGCCGTCACTTTGCTACGACGCACGCCAACTACGCTAGCTAGCAGTCAACGCAGGAACGCGCAGCTACGGCTCAGAGGCTGGCAGCCAATTTACAAACTCAGCAACAGTTTTTTCACTGACAAACAATGATTCAAGAGTCAAGCACCAAAGAAAGTTTTTTTTACTGGCATCAAATTAGCAAAAACTAGCAAGACGAGTTTTTAAAAGAACTTCAACGCTTAAATACGCCACTGGAAACGGAGCTGCAGTTTGGTTTGTAGCATATATTCTCCAAATGCACATTATTTTAAGTACGATAATGTCAAATAAGTGTCCAAAGTTGACCAAAAGCATGTTTAAAATGGAATTAAATCTACAAAAATGCATTTAATATCACGTCTTTCGCGGTTTTTAATCCACTGGTTTATCACGAAAAGCTAATTAATTGAGAAAAACATGACAAAAACACGTTAATATTTCACATTTAATTAAAAATAGACATTGCATTTGGATAAACAGACGACAAACACACGTCTTTGGTAACGTCTGTGACTCCTAATGACAAACTAATGTAAATGAATGAGATCAATAGTGTTTGGGCTCCGGGGAGACGGCCACGGAAAAGTCAATTATCTCAGCGCGTGTTTAAGACGGGCGGCTTTCTTGGCTTTCTTGTCCGGTATAGACACATGAGCGTAATTGTAAAGTGTGGGCCGAGTGCACGGAGCTGATAAACCGCTCTCCAAGACTCCGCTTTATCATATCTCCGTCAGGCTTCCCTTTGAGTCTCCCTCTCCGCCGCTCACTCCATCACTTTGTCGTATTACGGGGGACATTTACAGCCTCGTGCGAACCCTATGCAACGTACTTCATGGGGATGGGGGCTCTTAAAGCAGAACTAAGCCACATTTTCGCATCATAAAACATCTTTTCGACTCCCCGTGTGGGTTAAATTGTGTATTTTCGGGTTGTTTGACACATCTGTTGTCTCTATTTGCGGGAAACCGGTCATGCGATATGGCGGCACGACCCGAAAACACAGTTCCCCTGAGAAACGCTCGCTCTTTTTTAATATTTGCATTTGACGACATGTCCGTGTGTCCCTCAGTCGTCCAGGTCTGATCCTTAATAAAAGCCAAAAGTTAAATCTACAACTGGAAAAGGAAAAGGGAAGAAAACGGTATGATTGTTTCTCTTCAGTCTTGAAACTAAACTATTTTCTTGTGCAGCAGCAGCAGTTGTTGTCGTCGTCAGTCATCACTTCCTGTTTGAAGGCGAGTTGAGTCTGAGCGGGTCCGGCAGCGCTGCTCTGCCACGTTAAAGCTACAGCCTGAAAATGGACAAAAACAGAAAACACAGTCAGGCCAAATTGTGCTGAACGACTGAAGCTGTGCCCGCCGTGCCCGCCGTGCCCGCCCAGAGCCTCACACACAGCCGGACCGTTCTGTCTCACACGGCTCAGGGCCAGATCATGAGGGCAGGACATGAGGAGCGGCCCCAGGACTAAAGCTACACCAGGATTTTATTGTTTTAACAGAGGGTCAAACATTATAAAGGGCACGGTTCTCACTGGAGTGTGCTGAGTGTAAACATCGCCGTGTTAGAGCGAACATTTTAGAACATTTTAGAACATTCTGAGGCTCAGATGAACATGTGTCCGTCGGGCTGGACTTGGATTTACTTCTAGGCAAAGGCAGGTTTATTTGTACAGCACAATTCATACACGAAATAATTCAAAGTGCTTTATAGAAGAAGAAAGACGTTAAAATCACACAAGTCAAAACAAGAAAATCACAAATAATCATCATACAATTTACATTAAAACAGAAAAGTGCAGAATAAACCCCTTTTGGTCACAGCAGATAAACAGAACCGTTTGAGTCAAAGTCGAGGCCTGAGTCACATCTTCAGGAAGAATGTTCCAAACCTGTTCAACAGGTTTAGTCCTGGTTTAGTCCTGGTTTAGTCCTGGTTTAGTTCTGGTTTAGTCCTGGTTTAGTCCTGGTTCAGTCCTGGTTCAGTCCTGGTTTAGTTCTGGTTTAGTCCTGGTTCAGTCCTGGTTCAGTCCTGGTTCAGTCCTCAGATGGTTCTTGTGGTTCATGTGGGAGATGTTCTTTGGTCCATGGAGAGACTTGTTCACACTGAGCTGCTTTAAAGTCTCTGAGCCACAGGAGCCACAGACCTGAGCCACAGGACACATGTGTGAAGTACTTCCTGGTTCTAGTCCTGACCCGAGCAGCAGTACTGGATGTACTTCCTCTATTAGCTCTACTGTAGAGCTGCTGTGTGACATCGCACTGTAGCACTAAAAAAAAAGAAGCTAGAAATCAGCTGTGAATTTGCCAGTTGACCCTGAAATGACATAATCATTTAACAACTCTATGACCTTTATCACTATTTTTTTTGCACTGTCCACAATGAAAACAGAAAAGATGTTAATACTTTTCATCATTTATTGGAGTGAAATGAAGTGATAACCTGAAGAGCCCTGGTGAAAACAATAATATAAAAACATTTAGTGTAGATACTTATGGATTATTTTTGGATTTAAGTTTACAGACGATAAAACAATAGGATAAAATGGTGGACTTGTGCGTTGTTGTTGTTGTTATTATTTTGCGAGGTGCTGAGGAGCTTTTGGAGGCCGTCACCTTTAATCTGTTTCACAAAAATATAAAACTGTATTTGCCTCAGTTTCCCACACTACACGAGAGAAGACAATGACATGACAGAGTTAGCATTTCCCCGCACTTAAATAAACGAAAACAGAACAACAAATGAGCTAAATATGAACTTAAATACAAATAAACTGACCTCTTCCCAAAACTGACTCGCAAAGGGAAGAGGCGGGAGTCAAACGGGAGCCAGAGCGGGAGACGTGGAGCAAGCCGGAGTCCATGACGAGACAAGGAGGTGAAGAAAAGGAGTAGACTGTACCAGAGCAGGAGCAGCGCCAGAGACCAGGAGCTGAGACGGTCGAGAGAACCGGAATCTGAGGGGCAGCAAAAATCCAGTAAGCATCAAAAAGGTAAGTAACAAAGAGGACAAAAACGGAGCTGGAATAGTCACGTTTGACGCGCAGATGATCTGGTGCCGAGTGTCTGGTCCCAGCTCCTCTTATCCACGGCGGGCGGTGTTGATTGCCTTGGAAAGCAGGTGCGCGTGGGAGGAGCCAGGAACTCCGCCCAGCTCCAGGTTCAGGCGGGTGAGGGAGGGGGGAGAGCACACAGGAGCAGAAATACAATCCTCATGACAGTATGAACAAAAGTGTAATAAACAAAAGCACCATTTTGTGTAATTATACAGATATATATGAACCGGATACACTCGGCCTGTTTAAGTGCTTCCAGGGAACCACATACATATTTACAACAATAAAACAGTGAATAATTAATGCTAGTTGTAGTTGTAGGTGACCAAAGATTGTTAATTACAGTGAACCCAGGTTGTTAATAAAAGTGCAAGTGCTGTACAGTAAAATACAGTGTTAAAATGACTCGTGTCCAACTGAGAATCATTTTGTCCAACTGAGCCTGAGGATGTAAAATGTGCACGATACTATTTAAGCAGGACGGGGTCTGGTTTGGACGTGGAGACGGCTGGAGTGTCAGGAGCCACAGTGGGACAAAACACCCACAGACTCACCCAAGACTTCACCCACACTGGATAATATAAATGTGGTGTGTGTGTGAGTGTGTATGAGTGTGTGAGTGTGTGTGTGAGTGTGTGAGTGTTGGTCGGAGTGTGGAGTGAAAGGATAATGCACAAAACTGTAGAGCGACTTAGAGCGTAAAAATACCGTGTGAATACATGATCCTACAGCAGCAGAGACAAACACAAACTGAAATGACTTGTTTTGTGAAGTCAACAGGAGCTGAGAGCGGAAATGATGTCAAATATTTTCAAACTGGGTGTTTTTTCTGCACTTTTTCAGTCATTTTGTGCAATATTTGAACA
The DNA here is from genome assembly GCF_009829125.3 of Periophthalmus magnuspinnatus. Classification (NCBI taxonomy): domain Eukaryota; kingdom Metazoa; phylum Chordata; class Actinopteri; order Gobiiformes; family Gobiidae; genus Periophthalmus; species Periophthalmus magnuspinnatus. The sequence goes on from NC_047133.1 coordinate 2,184,118, forward strand.
ACCAAGACATTTACAGGCACGTTATTGCATATTTCTGATGGATTTAAATTTTACATGATGTTCAAAGTTTAGATTAAACAAGAGGACAGAGGACACGCCTCAGAGGGACAGAGGACACGCCTCAGAGGGACAGAGGACACGCCTCAGAGAGACAGAGGACACGCCTCAGAGGGACAGAGGACACACCTAAGAGGGACACAGGACCCACACCTCAGAGGGACAGAGGACCCACACCAGAGGGACAGAGGACACACCTAAGAGGGACAGAGGACCCACCTAAGAGGGACAGAGGACCCACCTAAGAGGGACAGAGTACCCACACCTCAGAGGGACAGAGGACACGCCTCAGAGGAGGACACAGGTGAGTGTGGTTGTGTCTGGTCATTTTGTCTCTAAACATCAGATCAGAGTGAAGCTGAAGCTCCTGTGTCACATTAACAATGTAGAGGAGCTAACTGCTAATGAGCTAACTGCTAATGAGCTAACTGCTAACGAGCTAACTGCTAACGAGCTAACTGCTAACACTCCTCTGTTATCATCACAGTGAGTGTTGTGTTACTTTCACACATTTGTTCCTGTTGTTTGTCTTTTTAAATTTCTGATCTCTGTTCAGTCTAAATGTGTTTGTTTAAATAAATTTCACAGCAGCAAGAAAATAATCACAGCTCTACTTAGCAGCGTTAGCAGCGTTAGCATGCTACTATTGTAAACGCAGCACTGAGCTGATGTCCTCTGTGAACAAGAGACAGAACAGCTACTGTGGTATCGGCTCTTGGTATCGGCAGCTCATTGATGAGTCCGAGTACTGGCCTGATACTGGTGTCAGTATCTGTGCATCGTACTCAATAATATTATTTACATTAAATCACTGCATCCAAATCCCGACAATAAACATAAAAATAACATGATCCTAAAATCGTCTGATTTAATGTTGAGTCCAAATGATCTGATGATTATGAGTCTGATGTTCTGTCCAGGCTGTTTCTCTTATGTGACTCTGGATCACTACTTTGTACTTCTGGAGTGATATGATTTTGAAGTATCTGTACTCTTGTTTAAGTATCTGCTCTGTCCAATTCTGTATTTTATGACATAATGAACTGATAAATATAAACTCACTTTAGTCGACTGAAACACATTAAAATGCAGCGGAAAACAAGAAAAAAAAGTCCAGAATTTTAAAGTTCCTCTGGCAGACCCCCCTCCTCAGGTTTTATTCTGTGGCACTTGTGGCTGTTGCTGTTTGAGCCTCTAGAATGTTCAGTCTTTTTATCACTGGTTGTGTTGACGTCTTAATGTTGTCAAATATGAAAACAGACATGGTGAGTTTGTAGTGTATTGTGTAGGTGTATTGTGTAGGTGTGTTAAGTAGGTGTGTTGTGTAGGTGCACAGAGTTGTATTTTACTCTAGAACCTCAGAGAACATGCAGCTTGAATTTTCCCTGGATTGTTGCGTCACAGGTAGAAGTCCATACATCATCACTAGACGCAATTGTTCTGTCAAATCACGTTTATTACAACTGCACGCTGACATTAAATGATAAATGCAGAACAGAAACGAGTGCGGACGTTAAACTGCCTCAGTGTGATTCACGTGTTATTTCTACGTTGCGCTGGTTTGTTGGTCTGAGTCAACGTTTGTCATTGTTTATTTCCTGTCCCCTCCGTGATGCAGCTCTGGTTTATTTCATACAGACGGCTCTAGATTCACTTTATCTCCACCTTTTGCAGCCTCACGTTTTCTGCTTCTGGAAGTTATTGCCTCACAGTTAATTACAGCTCCCGTGTGGCGCAGCACTACACGGCAGAATAGGATTACACTCTTATTTAAAGTCAGAATTTTACCAGTTGGAAATTGATTGTGTCCACGCCTGGCGCCGGATCAGGCAGCACGGAGAGGAGTACAAGACCCACGCGCTAAAGGTCACAGCGTGTAGTCGCCCGGGACGTTTACGCTTTGGTTTATGAACAGACTGGTGACCCTGATGTTAAGACTTTTGAATATTCTTAAAATGGCAGCTGTGTTTATGATCGTGGAGTAAAGTTACGACAAAAGGAGTTTTTCTTTGACCCTCCTGACGCCGCAGCAGAAATCTGGACACTTTATAATAACTACACACTGTTTAGCCTTAATAAAGCATGAACAAAGACTTAATTAATAATGAACAAACACTGACATTTCCTTGGGGTCAGGTAGAGACGGTAGAGAGCGCTAGTACAAGTGATATGTAAGTGAGAAAGAATATAGATGGGAAGAAAAGAGATAAAAAATAAATAAATAAATAAATAAATTAAAAAAATACACTAATAATAATAATAATAATAATAATAATAATAATACATTCATAATAAGAATAATAATTTAGGTGTCGTGATCAATTAATAATGATTCAGGCTTAATAACTACTTAAATACAACCTTAATTAAAACTTAATTAACGATTAATTGGCCTGTGTTGTGTATAGTTACAAATCAGTATTAGCTACTGGTTGAATTAATCATGAACTAATGGAGTTATTTAAACATTTCTTAATCATTATCACAGGCCTAAATAATGTGAAAATCTGTCATTGTTTTTCTCTGGAGTTTGGCCTTAAATACTTAATAAAACATCATTAATCTTAAATTAAAGACTTAACAAGTAACATCTGCCTGAATTATCATTATTATCATTGCACTGAAGGATTAGTAAATCATTCTTTCATAGTTTACTAAACATTAATAAATGTTTGAGTGGTAGTACTTTAAAATACGGTCCAGGACTTACCAGGACTTACTGTGGTAGTTACTGCGGTAGTTACTATGGTACTTCTTCTGGTACTTTGGCAGGTACTTATACTGATACTTACTGATACATACTGTATAACTAATAGTGGTACTTTGTGGTACTTACAGCAGTACTTATAGTGGTACAGAAGTGATACTTGCACTAATAAGTACTGGTACTAGTACTGTACTTACTGCAGTATGTCATATTAAGTAAACGGTTTAAAGAATATGTTATGAGGCAGATGAATCTTTATTTCATTATAAGTTCATAGAAAATACACAAGACAAAACTGTGAAAACACAAACACTTTATTATGACAAATGTCACATTAAAACAACAAACAGACTGAAAAGAAATGTACAATAAAAACTATAACAAATAAATTATATGTTTAAATGAACATGACAGTGATACAAACTGGAACTATCAATACTTTAACTGTATTTTAAAGACAGACATTATGGTACTGGCACTAGTAAGTACTGGTACTATGTATAGTACTTACTGTAGTATATACTAGTAATTACTGGTAATTTCCATGGTACTTACTACTGTTTGTACTGGTAATTACTGGTACTTTCTGTAGTACTTACTACTGTTTGTACTGGTAATTACTGGTACTTTCTGTAGTACTTACTGCTGTTTGTACTGGTAATTACTGGTACTTTCTGTGGTACTTACTGCTGTTTGTACTGGTAATTACTGTAGTAGTTACCACTGAGACTGGACTGTACTTTAAAGTGAGACATTACTGTAGTTCCGCTCTAGTACGTTAATGTGAAAATGGAGCTGATCATTAAATGTCCTGAAAGTCTTTATTTTTCACTGTATTGTATCGAATCGACAGTGCACTCTATCGAGATCGGTATCGTATCGTGGCCTATGTATCGTATCGGTAACGTCTCAATGATCCTCCGCTTTAGTGACGGGGTTTATTCGCTCCACAGCTGCATTCGAAACAGAAACTTTACCTGACTTTGTTTTTTTTTCTCTCCTTAAACCTACAGAGCTGCAGAGATGATTTTCCACCGTTTACCTCCAGCCGCTGGGACGTTCCCCTAAACTCCTCTTCATCACGTTCTGCGCGCCTCTTCATCATCGCCCGTGTGAGAAACTTCAACCCCGTGTGACCGACCGACCGCCTCAGAAAACCCCTCAGCGCTCGTTCAGCCAGATCAAAGTCGAGCTATTCTCCTCTCGCCTCTCCTCCGTCCCTCCGCTTACCCATCCTCTTCCTCCCTCCTCTCCTTCATCATCATCCTCATCATCACACAGTCCCGTCCTATCCCAATCCGGTGCACCCTCTCTCTCTCTCTCTCTCCCTCCTCTCTTTCCCTCACCTCATCCCTCCTCTTTGGATCGCAGAGCCCGGAGTGCGTCCACTTCTCCTCGCTCCCTCTCTTGTCTCGTCTCCTCTTTCTCTACTTTATCTCACTCGTTCTCTATCCTTCCTTTTTCTTCCCGTCTTTCTTCTATCTTCTCTTACTTCTCCCTCGCTCGTCCGCCACTCTTTGCTCTTTCGCCAGATTGTTTCTGAAGGTTGTTGGGACAAACACTAAAGGTACGTGTCCGTGTTTGTGTAACGCTTTTGAATGGATGAAAAAAAGACAGACTGATGTGTTTTGTTTTGTTTTTTTTAACGTTGTTGGTGGAGTACGGTTGTAGTTTTTTTTACGCCATGAAGGACGCATTTTCTGTCTAATTAGGATGCATGACACACACTCACAAATGCAGTACGCCGTCACCTTTTATAGTAAATTATTCCGCGCATATATATAGAAGAATTGCGCGATATAGAACGTGGAACTTAACGAAACACAGATGTTATCTCGGCGAAGCGATGGCATGTGTGAACCTCCTCTCATTCAGAAAACAGGACCCGAGTCGGACGACGTGATTGGCTGCCGGAGTAGAGACAGAGCCCATTCTGATCCTTCATTGATAATATACAATCCTCAAGTCCTTTGTTGTTGTAAATCCATTGTTAAAATAGATTGGTGGCTCGCTCTGTGTAGATTGTAATTCCCCTAAGCTGTGCGCCGCTGCAGACGTAATAAAAAAAAACAACACAAATAAACAGTCAGATTAAGGTAAGGGTCGTCCAGCGCCGCGAAATCGGTCGCTGACAGAGGAGGTTTTGGTGAAAGAGAGAAAAAAAGAGGCAGTTTATTGTGTCGTTGTGCGTTAAGTGTTTTGTGATGGCAGAAGAAAACTTGTGCGATGATGGTTTGGAATGTTTGATGCCATAAAAAACGACTGCAAAGTTAAAACTACGTGAGGAAACGGCTGCACGGTTTTGTGTTTGGTTTAAAGTTATGAAAAAAAATTAACCTGGGCTGCGTTCACACTTTAACCTCCTTATACTCGAGCTCTTGTGTCGCACATGTTTTATTAATTTCTCTTTATTATTTGGTTTGTGGTTGGTTGATTGGAGAAGAATTGCATTATTTACCTTTTACATTGTGAGAAAAATGACCTCCACATTTGAGGACACTCGTTCTACTTTTTAGTGATTTTGATAGAACGAAATAAAGTCACATTTGAATAATAATTTGCAAAAAAAAATATTTATTAAGAGCCTGAAACACAGCAACATTTTGTCCTGAGTAAAACAAAATGAGAAACAACAATTGTGTCTCTTGGAACACAGTGTCTCATGTGAAGCTGCAGACAGGCGCCTTTAACAAAGTCCATCTTGAATCTGAACTATAATATGTCATACTCTTCTGTCGCCACTAAGGGGTAGTATACTGTCCTCATATGTGGACACCGGGACCTTGTAGAGCAGAGGAGCCCAAACACTTTTCACTGAGGGTCTTGAAAAATACAGGCCACAGACCGTCCATCCGTCTGAACTATCCACCAATACAGTGGATAATTCAGACGGTGCATTTAACATAGTTTTGTCTTCATACTTTAAATAAGGCTTGATAAATTAACATTAGGTCTGTTTGACAATGAAATGTGATGATATTTGGGTTATACTGGTGGATTACTCAAATTTGCCATAAAAGTACTGATTATGATCAATTGGGCCAGTTCACCTGAAGATTTGAGGGCCAATAAAAACTGGTCTGAGGGCCGCATTTGACCCCCGGGCCGTAGTTTGGACACCCCTGTTGTAGAGAGAGAGAGAAAAAAATCGTTTTGTGGCCTAGACAACCCAAAATGTGTTGTCCAAATATGTGAACGCCAGGTCCCAGGAGGATAACTATGTGAGGAAACGGCGACACAGTTTTGTATTTCGTTTAAAGTTGTGAAAAATGTACACAAATGAAAAATGAAGCTGGGCTGTGTTGACTCTTTAAAGCTGCACTGTGTTACTTTTCTGGTAGAGACTCTGTGACCTACTTGTCTCTATAAAGATGTCACTGCTTTTCTAGAACGATCCACTGTATAACCTTAAAACTTTACAGTATCCGTGGAGTTACAGGTCAGATCTGTGCAGAGAACAGAACAAAAAAACACAAAAAAAGTGGTACACAGCCCATTAGAACAAATAAAATGACACTAAAACCGTCTAAAGAAATATGTGAATTCAGCCTTGGAGCTTTACTACTCGATCGAGCACAACCCCACATGACCATAAGCCCAGATCACGACCCCCTCTGTCGCCCCCCCGCCCCACCAGCGCCGTAATACCCCTCATATAAACTTTATCACCTATTCCACGCTGGATATAAAAGTCCAGCCTGATGCATGGAGCAAATTGGCCGCACTTCACGGGAATCTACCGTTAAAGAGCTTCAGGGCTCCGTGGAGAGGCATAGAGACAGGTATGATTTAATGCTAATCAGGGACTGGCTTTGAACAAGTAAAACTATTGTAGTAAAAGAGTGGGGAGAGCTGTATTGGGGTCAGGGGGAGATGTGGAGAGCGGGGGACGTGCGGAGGAATAGAACGTGTTTTAAAAAAAAGGTGTGATTTGTGCAAAGTGCGTTGACGTCACGTGTTCGGTTGTTAAAGGAGCGTTGTAAAGTTTTTCTAGGGGCCTGGTTGTTATTGCTTATCCTAGAATGTTCCACTGTATGGCGTTAAATTTTGTACGTGATGTCACCAGGTCAAGGTACAGGTCAGATCTGTGAAGAGGCAAGCGCACGCACAGTAAGAAAGCAGGTTTTTTAAGAAGTTTGGGGGTTTTTTTTGGAGTAAAATGTCTGAAATTGAATAAGAAATATAGATACATTTAGCATCTCAATGGAGACAGCTGGTTTCTCTCACCAGAAATGTTACATAATGCATCTTTAACTTGACCTGGATGTGTAGAGGCTGGTTTCGCTACTGATTATTTCACTTTTGTAACGAGAAATAGGCTGTGTCATTGGCAAACTGGAGTAAATGTGTCTGAAATCTGTTTATTTCAGAGTTTATCTGGTGAAATATGCTATAAATTATTATTATTACTATAGTTGATACTTGAGGCTTGAGGAGCTGGTGGAGCTTTGGGTAGAGACGCTGCTCCTTCATTCTGTGGTGACATGAGGATTTTTTAGTTTATTTTTTGGGGGATGTCCTGATGAAATTATTGAAAAAAAATTAAAAAAATCTAATCTTTCTATAATATAAAAATTAAAAAAAATAATAAAAAATAAAATAATAATAATAAATTTTAAAATAAATTATTATTATTATTATTTCAAAACATAAATTGTGCAGTGCAATTATTTTAAGTACAATTCTTTACATGAGTCACACACCCTCCTGGCTTTTGCACTGGGGATTATTTCTGTGTCATTTTGAATTGAGAATGAAAAAAAATCTCTACACTACCAGTCAAAAGTTTGGACACTCATTCTCATGATTATTACAATGCAGATTCTCACTGAAGCATCAAAACTATGACACATATGGAAAGTATCAAACAAAAGATAAACCCAAAATAACTCCAAACTTGTTTTAGACTTAAAAAAATTAAAAATAGCTCCCCTTTGCTTTGAACCCTGGTTTGTACTTTGACCCTGGCCTCTTTTCTTGACCCTGAAGTGAAAACCATCAAAGGGACTTGATCAAAAAGCTCCTTGAGACACTGAGGGTTTGCAGCAGTGTGAACAGAACTGTGGATAATTCGAGTGTTTCAAAATAAAATATAGTTTAAAAATAGCGAGTTATTTCACTTTTTTTCTTTAGTACATGATTCCATACGTCTTGCTTCATATATTTGATGTCTTCTGTTTGTATATAAAATGTAGAAAGTAGCAAAACTAAAGAAAAAACACAAACCTTCTGACTGCTTGTATACATTTTTAAGTTTCTTTACTAATTTCTTTGACCATTTGTGGATCTGTCGTGTTGGCAGTGACTAACTTTGACTTAAACAAACTACAAACGTTGCGATATTCTATTATATATTCTGTTATATATTCTGTTATATATTCTATTATATTGTAGAGGAGCTGTTGGGAGCTGTGCGTGTTCTGCTGCTGCTGGTTCTGTTCCGTCGGTGCAGCAGGTCCCACATCAGTAATAGCGGAATACATTGTACTCCTGCGATGCTTTTTAATCTACATATGTCTTTGGGAATGGGACCGGTGAGGAAGAGGAGGAAGAGGAGGAGGAGGAGGGAAAGGAGGACGAGTGGAGGTGCAGAAGCTCGGGTTTGTGTGCGACTTTGTGGTCTGAACGTGGTCAGAATGAACACTTGATGATTAACTTTCAGCTGCCTCTTGCACCGCTGGCTCTGCTGCTGTGCGTTTTTACTCAACTCACATAAAAACGACAAAAATCTCAGGACTGTGGTAAAAATGTGCTTTTTTTTTTACAGTGGATACATGTAAAAGGCGACTGTGGGAGCGTCTCGTGTGCCTGAGTTACTAAGTGGCGGTTTATGAGGCCAGAGACGTGTGTCCTTGTGTCTAATGAGTCATCAGATCTGTGTGCGCACTTTAACCAACCATGGAACGCTTTTAATTTGAACTTTATTGTGATGAATCATGGGTTTGTTAGGGAAAAGTCCTCAAAAGGGATAATGAACACAGCAGAGAAGGTGGAGTGTCTGAGGAGGCTGATGGTTCTGCATTTACAGGACGTGACAGATGTAAAAGTAACAGGCTGTGATTGGCTGATAATGACAGACAGGTGACACGATGATGTATGGCTGTTGTTGAAGTTATAAGAACAGACAACAGACGATAAGTGACTTATAATCTGAGCGCTGACGCCTCGCTCAGGACGCCTCGCTCAGACTGCGCCCGTCCAGCTTCGACTCCAGAGTGGGACCGGTTTAGTTACCGTACATTTCGGACTATAGAGCGCACCTGAATATAAGCCGCAGGTTTTCATATTGTAACATGAGATATTTACACAGAAAGACGGTGCACGGACATGTTTTTTTTAAACTGTGCCTGGAAATTGGCACCGACACGACATCAACACGGGATGAACACACCTGCAGGTTTAGAAAATAAAGCTGTACCAACACGGGCCTCTGCTTTTATTTCCTCTGAAAGCTTTTGTCGTCTTTTTAGATTGACCAAGTTGGATTCATTGATGCCGAGCTCACGTGCAGTGGCTCTGTTTCCTTCTTTAATGGTCAAACTTACGTGCAGTGGCTCTATTTCCTTCTTTGATTCAAACTTACGTGCAGTGGCTCTATTTCCTTCTTTATTTAAAAAACTGCATCATATCCATTTCCTTGCGTCTTTTCCATGAAATGCCCAAAATGACAGTTCAAAATCAAAACTAGTGAATTCTTCAGCTCATAATCTTTCCCCACATCTGTCTCACGTTTACGTTTACAGCTAGAGAGCGCCCCCCGGTGGCCGTTATCCAGTAAAATTCTATAAATAAGCCGCACCGTTGTATCGGCCGCAGGGTTCAAAGCGTGGGGGGAAAAAGTCACGGGTTATAGTCCGAAATTTAGGGTACTTCACTGTTGTGTTTTGTTGTTGTGGTCACTGTCTTTAAATTGCACGCCCGAGACAACGTGTTCACCTCACAACTATTTACTTATGAAGAGAAAAGGACGAATTTAATCCAGATTTTTGTGGCGCCTCCATCAGCTCCTGCCCCACACTGCACTACACTGAACTACTACAGTCGCCACGTCAGAGCGGCACTGCACTCTGACCCCGGGGTGACCGTTCTAATCCCACTCTCGTCATAAATCATTGTCGGTAAAGTGATCCACAGACCCACAGGTTGAATGAATGAATTTTTTTTGAAGTTATTAGAACATTGAAGATGGGAAAGTGCTTTATAAATGCATCCGTTTACCTTCTACACTTGGATACGTTCCTCTGTGTGGATCTGCAATGCTCTTCATGCTGTATTTCATGTATTTACTGCCATATTCATGCTTATACCGCGGTTATTAACAGATATTTATTCATATGAAAGATGACGACTGTTATAACTCAACTATTGTGTGTCTTAATGAGTTGATGTTCTTCAGATTCATCCTGACCTTCGTTCCCGTGTACCTATCCACGCCCATTGTATCTCAAACACATGTGATCATTCATCTACCACCTCCTCCTCCACCTCCTCCACCTCCTCCCCCTCCACCTGTGTGCAGTCCAGCTCTTGTCTAACCCACGGTCGCTAAAGCGTTTCAGCAGAAGAGCTTGTTGGAGTGATTAAAATGCCATTCCGGAGGTCGCGCCTGCACTATTTCCATCTCATTTTGACACAGGAAGCAAGATCAGGTCGCCGTTAAGGGCCCGTATTTAAATAGGTTTTAATTAAAGTGAAGAGGTGGGTAGAAAGACAAAGAAAAAAAGTCATTTAGAGCAACGTTTAGAGACGGTTCAACCTGTTTCAGAGAGATTACTTGCAGTGATTACTTCTATACTGACGAGCAGAGTGGACAACATGAAAAATCCAGAAGAAGCTTTGAGTTGAACTTCAGTTTGGTAAAATATTATAGGCAGATCAATAGTTTAACTTCACCTGAACCAGAACTTTAAAATATTGCTTTGGACTAAAACTGGAACTCACATAATCGTCTAAAAACCTGTCGAATTTTAGTTAATTCAATGTTTTACCCTTGAGTAATCTTCTATATTTACACCTTCTGTCTTTCCAGAGGTCAACACTTCGTCATGTCAGTAGGGGCAAATTCGCCAAGTATTCCTCTGCGTTTTTAAAGTTCATACATTTTCTCAGGGCCGGCTCCAGCTTTCAGGGGGCCCTAAGCTGAATGTGTCTCTGGGGCCCCCTCCTGGTTCAGCTGTTGTTGATTCACATTCTGACTCTGCTCTCATCACTTTAACCAGTTGTTTTTGTTTTTATCAGAACAACATCAGACTGAAAACATCCAGAATGTCACAAGTACCACAGTCACAAGGACAGAACACAAACGATTTTTTAAATTCTACACATTTTTTCTTCGTTTCTGGTGGATTTTAATGTGTTCCAGTTGTGACAGTGTTTCTTACATTATGTCGGGTCCTTGTGTCGGTGTAAACACAGAGCTGCCCTCACCTCTGCCCGACTCAAAAACAAACGTAGCAGCAGCAGATATTTTACTACTATAGATATAAAACAAATGTAAAATGTTTTAGAGGGATATTTAGGCTGTAAACACACAAGCCCCATGTCCAATAAAACTTGATGTATTATATTATTTTCAATATACATTTTTTAGCTCTTGGGGGCCCCCTGCTGACCTCGGGGCCCTAAGCAGCTGCTCAGTCTGATTATAGTCTGGACCGGCCCTGCATTTTCACCTTACTCATTCTGATATTTCAAAGCGTACTCATATTAGACTAGTTCACTCCACAGCCCTCTGCTCAATCATCTGTTTTATTTGCTCAGATTTCACAGTTTCTTGATTTTTTTTCATACTTTGTTAGTTGTAAAACATGTACGCAGGAAAATGAAAAAAACCAAACTGTGCAGCACTGCAAACCTTTCAAAATAAACTAGTTTTTCACATTTTAAGACTGTAAAAACCCGGTAGAGCACGTTTAACTCCCACATTGAACTAAAAACTCACCAATAAATCACAGGATAATATGATTTCTAGCGGTGAATTGCCTGTGCTTTACAAATTCACTTCTTATTACTTTGCTCGGATGATTTGCGTACGTCCCGTTTGAACATATCAGACGTATTGTATGTAAATCGCAGGATGAATGATGACCGCACGCTGGCGCCTTGTCACAGCCTAATTGCACCACGGCGGCTCAGAGCTCGGCCGTGCAGGTTCACAACAGCGTCCCGTTTACAGACATATGTTCCCCTCCGCTGATGAGAACGTTCTCGACGCCGCGGCTGAAATCTTCACGTTTGGAAATTGTTCCGGCCTCCCGCTGCGCAGACAATCACGTTTATGTGCACAACAGAACGCCTCAATGTCACAGGGGAGGCGGTGATTGGCAACTCCTCCCCATCGCCCGCCCCTCCCTCCCGTCGCCAAGGTCAAACGCAGCCGGGAGGGCATCTGAGCTAATGGACGTGTCGTGTGGCCGAGAGCGGTTAAAATATAAGCGACGTCAGCTAGTTTTTGGTTAAGACAAGGTAAGATTTGTGCAGCAGTAAGTGATTTAAAGTGTTTTACAGAATAAGAAAGACATTAAAATCATAATACAACAAATCAAAACATAAATAATCACAAATAAAATTAACCCTAAAGGAGAAAAGTGCAGAATAAACCCCTTTCAGTCACATTCACAGATAAACAGAACAGTTTGAGTCTGGATTTAAACATCGTCAAAGTTCCAGGTTTAAACTGAACAAAACTCAAACATTGATTCAACATGTTTAGTCCTGGTTTAGTCCTGGTTTAGTCCTGCTTTAGTCCTGGTTTAGTCTTAGTTCAGTCCTGGTTTAGTCCTGTTTTAGTCCTGGTTTAGTCCTGGTTTAGTCCTGGTTTAGTCCCCTGGTTTAGTCTTAGTTCAGTCCTGGTTTAGTCCTGCTTTAGTCCTGGTTTAGTCCTGCTTTAGTCCTGGTTTAGTCTTAGTTCAGTCCTGGTTTAGTTTTGTTTTAGTCCTGGTTTAGTCCTGCTTTAGTCCTTGTTTAGTTTTAGTTTAGTCCTGGTTTAGTCTTAGTTCAGTCCTGCTTTAGTCCTGGTTTAGTCCTGCTTTAGTCCTGGTTTAGTCTTAGTTCAGTCCTGCTTTAGTCCTGGTTTAGTCCTGCTTTAGTCCTGGTTTAGTCTTAGTTCAGTCCTGGTTTAGTCCTGCTTTAGTCCTTGTTTAGTTTTAGTTTAGTCCTGGTTTAGTCTTAGTTCAGTCCTGGTTTAGTCTTAGTTTAGTCCTGGTTTAGTCTTAGTTCAGTCCTGCTTTAGTCCTTGTTTAGTCTTAGTTTAGTCCTGGTTTAGTCGAATAAACCCAATAAAAATCCTAACAGTTGTAAAAGAAGCTGAGCAGTGAAAACAAACACAAAGTAATTTATTAAAAAATCTAAAATATGAAAATAAAAACAACCAGACCTGATGATAAAACATAAGTTAAACTCAGTGTCCGGTCTGTAAACACGAGGAGCGGGTCAGTCAAACGTTCTGTACAGTTTAAATCTAAAGTTCTGACAACCCATCCACCCTCCACCTCCACCCATCCACCCTCCACCCTCCACCCTGCCAGAGCCCGAAAAACAAAACTAAAAACGACACTTCCAGGACAGGACTTACTCCGTCCACCTGCTGTGTTCAGTGTTGTCCTCCCGCTTCCCGTGGACACCTCCAAACTACCTGATTCCACGCGTCTCTGTCCTTTAAATTTTCCGTTCGCGCCGCCATTTTTCATTGGATTTACGTTATTTTTCATCCGGCAAATAAATTCTATACAGTTTTCCAGAGCTGTTTTAAAGCGTCCCAGTGAATCTGTACAGCGTCGACACAAATTTTACACAAATCAACTCACTTTATATCGGATTTTTGAGCTGAAACGTTTCTCAAATTCTTGAAAAGGGTAGATATCTGCTCAACAGGAAGTTCCACCACATAGAAAGTGCAGTTTGGAGCGTTTAGAGGAAAAAGTGGGCGGGATAAGGTCAATAATGTAAAGCTTGGTGCGTGTTTGCTTGAGTCGTCAGTTTGTAAATTCATCAGCTAAAAACGAGAAGTAAAAGCGCTCGAGATTAAAAACAGGAAGTAAAATTCACAAGTCTGTTTGGTCATGTGCTTAACTCAACTTAAACCTCACATGTTGTTGTTATAAGTCACAAAATATACAATAAATACCTTGATTTGAACTGTAATTTAGACTTGCATAACTTGTTTTTACACAGGTTTTGCTAATTATCCCGTTTGTCGATAAAGTTACAGGTGTTTTGCTTTTCTTGCAGTGACAAAACCTTTACATTTTCACTTAATGTGTTTAGTTTTAGGTTCGTTGTTGAAGTTTGAGGTGAAATCATAGTCTTAACTTACTGAATTATGGCTTAAAGTTTATTATTTCAGGTGTAAAAAGCTCTAAAATAAAAAGAAAACAAACCGAACCAAGTTGTTTTTGCTGATTCTATGTGGCGATTGTTGCTTTTTTGATATAATAATGGACATCAGGGGTAATTTTATGTATTTGCTAACACTTTACAATAACCACAGCTGTGTTTAAACGACACCGTCCAGACCTCGACTCAAACACAAACTTAAACTCCACAAAAGGAAACTGCTCTCGTTGTAAAATTGCGTATGTTTCATGTTCTGGGGGGAGGCACCTGGGGTAATCAAAGAGACGTCTCCAAACGGCGTTAGCATGTGCGCGCCGACAGCACCACGACTGGAACAGAGCCGCTCGCTAATGGGAAATTAAGAGCGTGACGTGAACAGGGTCGACTGAAACACCTCGTGCCGACACTGGGAGAATATTTAAATAAATGATAGGATCAGAGCGGCGCAGATTTGTACTGGGTTTAACAATCTGCAGAGGAGGAAGCGAGCACGATGTTCTGAAGTGATGGATGAGTTGTTAGAGCTGTTTAACAAATCTGAGCCAAGTTTGTGTGATTTTGGCTCCGTGTTCTCTCATTAAGATGTTTGTGCCGTGCTGCTTACAAATGTGGAGTGTGAAAGAAAAGGGACGGTTTCCTCAAGACGTTATTTTACCTGTGGTCCTTGAAAACGGAGGTTTTTTCTTTTGTTTTAGAAAGGTTAGAAGCTCCGTGGATGAGTTAGAAGCTCCGTGGATGAGTTAGAAGCTCTGTGGATGAGTTAGAAGCTCTGTGGATACGTTAGAAGCTCCGTGGATGAGTTAGAAGCTCTGTGGACGAGTTAGAAGCTCTGTGGACACGTTAGAAGCTCTGTGAATGAGTTAAAAGCTCTGTGAATGAGTTAGAAGCTCTGTGGATACGTTAGAAGCTTTGTGGACGAGTTAGAAGCTCCGTGGACGAGTTAGAAGCTCCGTGGATGAGTTAGAAGCTCTGTGGATACGTTAGAAGCTTTGTGGATGAGTTAGAAGCTCCGTGGATGAGTTAGAAGCTCTGTGGATGAGTTAGAAGCTCTGTGGATACGTTAGAAGCTTTGTGGATGAGTTAGAAGCTCTGTGGATGAGTTAGAAGCTCTGCAGTTAAGCAAGACCAGGCACAGATCTAATCACATAAACGTTAGATTAATAAGTTTAATTCTGTGGAACACTCCAGGCTAAGCATTAACATCTTCTGTAAAACAAACAGAAAAGGCTCAGAATCATGACTGTCCTCAGGTTTTGGGGTTTATGTAGTGATATTCAGACGGAGTCATTTTAGGTTTAAACCAACTGGATTTTATTGAAACTGGCAACACAAATGAGACTCGTGTGAGGTTCATTCTGTTTTCTGATCTCGTTTGATTCTTAAGAACCAAAACGTCATGAGTTTGTCACATGAACAGTTTGTCCGTCGAGTCCAATGTGTCTGTATTTATTAAAAAATCAGCTTTATACAGTTTTTAAGGAAACGCTGTCTTTGATTTGACCGTTTCCCTCGTCTCTGGGGACACAGCTGAGTCACGTTTATAGTATTTAACATCAAAACGGCTCAATTTCAATAACTGTTTTACAAATGCGTATAATCTTGCTTGCTGCTTGAATCTCCGTGAGTTTGCTGCGACTCCGTGACATGCGTGAGCGGATTTTTGTCAAGGTCAGTGAGTGCGTTCTAACTTCAGAGATGCGGAGGTTATCCCGGGACGCCAGGAGGGGGCCCACGTCCAATTATAAAACTCCTGACCCCTTAAATGAGATCATTAACAAAGCTTTGGTCAGATGGGACGAACGGGAGCAGGGGGGGGACTTAGACTTTTCTTATTTTAGAGCCACGTCTTATTCTGAAAATGAAGAAAATTGAAATGGGATGTGGGTGTGACCTAGTTCCTCAAAGCCACTTAAAGCTCGAGTCTTTGGGGAGTCACCTATAGATTTATATAGGAGTCGTGTGGAAAGGGACTAATTCTCTCCACGAAAATAAAAAAGGTCCCAGGTGATAGACGGGATATCCATAAGGTTTAAAGATACGACTCCGATTATACGCTCCAGCAGAAGGTCAGCGCCGGGGAGAATACTGAAACGTTATGCAAGTATCCCACAGCAGAACGGCCCCTCGTCCCGGTTTATCGTCTTTTTGTCGTGTTTCTGGAGTTCAATCTTCTCAGAAATCCAAAAATCAGCAACAACAGCACCACCTCTGTCCATGAAAATGTCATATACTGGAATATTCTGTAGTATTATGTGAGTAAACTGCTGTGAAACGCGACTTAACTTCGTTTTCTGGACACGTTTTTTACTTTTGTTTTTATTCGTGCCCTTGTATGTTTGTACTTGAGTGTCCATTAGCCTTTAACAACTTAATAGAACTGATTTAACTGTCACTTTTTACTGCGCTCCATCCCGAAGTCAAACTAAATTGCATCTGACTTTAAATCCGTCTGTATCGTGGTCCGTCGCCCCCGGTGCTCCCCTTCACTCACGCTCGTATCAGCCGCGTGCTCCATGGATTGTTATATTGTTTGCCCATTTAGCATTTTTTACGGGCAGACGAGATAAAAACGTGCCTTTTAAATCATGTTGAGTTTTCACGGTTTGCACTCAGCGGGTCTCAGCGGCGACGTCGAGGTGGAACGTCCGTCACACGGAGCACGAGGATCTGACCCCAGCGCAAACTCCACGTTTTCTCTACAGCTCAAACCACTGAGCGACTGCAGCACGAGGATGTACGAGAAAATACGAGAATATACAAGAAAATACGAGAATATACAAGAATATATGAGAATATACGAGACTATACAAGAATATACGAGAAAATACGAGAATATACAAGAATATACGAGAATATACGAGACTATACAAGAATATACGAGAAAATACGAGAATATACAAGAATATACGAGAATATATGAAGATATACGAGACTATACTGTAGTGTCCAGTGTTTAAACTTTATAACAGTCTCTCTGGAACTACAGCTCTCATTTTTGTTTTAACGTTTCCTTTTTCCAAAGATGATCAAGGTCTAAACCAGGTCTAAACCAGGACTAAACCAGGACTAAACCAGGTCTAAACCAGGTCTAAACCAGGTCTAAACCAGGTCTAAACCAGGACTAACCCAGGTCTAAATCAGGACTAAACCAGGTCTAAACCAGGACTAAACCAGGTCTAAACCAGGACTAACCCAGGTCTAAATCAGGACTAAACCAGGTCTAAACCAGGACTAAACCAGGTCTAAACCAGGACTAAACCAGGTCTAAACCAGGTCTAAACCAGGCAGGACTGTACTAAAGAGCCGAGACAGAACCAGGTCTAAACCAGGACTAAACCAGGACTAAACCAGGTCTAAACCAGGACTAAACCAGGACTAACCCAGGACTAAACCAGGTCTAAACCAGGACTAAACCAGGACTAAACCAAAGCTGATCCAGGACTAGTTTTTCTGTCTCTGTTTTATGAGGACACTGTCCCGTGTCCAAACTTTCTCACATTAATTTCTGGTTTACCACTTTCATTTTTCTTTTAGCGTTTCTCTTTTCTGTGGGAGATAAAACTTTTATAGTGAAATTCATTTGCATTTGTTGTTTTGTGCCTCCCAGTCTCTGTTTTCTTTCTTCTTAAATTTTATCCTTTTAACTTAAATGCAGTTCAAGATCTAAACGTCTGGACTGTGTCAAACGTCTGTATGTGACTTTTCAGGGTTAATGATTTTAGCTCAAACTTTTCATTTTGATCTTAAATATGAACAGAGCTCCAGCTGATTTGAGCTAAACCAGGACTAAACCAGGTCTAAACCAGGTCTAAACCAGGACTAAACCAGGTCTAACCCAGGACTAAACCAGGACTAAACCAGGACTAAACGAGGACTAAACCAGGACAAAACCAGGACTAAACCAGGCAGGACTGTACTAAAGAGCCGAGACAGAACCAAGTCTAAACCAAGTCTAAACCAAGTCTAAACCAAGTCTAAACCAGGACTAAACCAGGGCTAAACCAGGGCTAAACCAAGTCTAAACCAAGTCTAAACCGGGTCTAAACCGGGTCTAAACCGGGTCTAAACCGGGTCTAAACCGGGTCTAAACCGGGTCTAAACCGGGTCTAAACCAGGTCTAAACCAGGTCTAAACCATGCAGGACTATACCAAAGATGAACCAGGTCCAAACCAGGATTAGTTTTAAAATGACTAAAATGAAAATCTCTAAAACATGAATAAAATAGTTTGGATAAAGTCGATTATTTGAATAAAATAAATTGTCTGAATCAAACAGATTACGTCTCATTCTTCTCCTCAGATGATCCGTTTTGTGCGTTTCGATCGCTCTAATGTCTCCATAATTCTAAATGGCATTATTCTGTCCGGATTAGTCTTGACGTTCCCGGGCGCTGGATAATGCGACCGATATCCGCCCGTCCCATCGTTCCCGTCCTGCCTGTATCTCCGTGTCTCCTGTACCTCCAGTTTTTCCACATGACCTTCATTTCCAATTCCCTGACTCTACAGTTTATTTAATCCACCGTCCTTATCCCGTCGTCCTCCTCTTCTTCTTCGCAGACTTCATCTCGCCTTTATCGCCCGTTTGCTTTAGCTGTTCTTACTCTGTTATTCCCAAAAGAAAATAGCTTTGAGATTTTCTTCCAGCCGTTTATTTCTGGCACGTCTGACGTAGTTGAACAGAGTTGACTTTATTTTTGACAAATACTTCGTGCCGTGATGATCTTATTTTTAATTTCACATCGCGCTGGTTTGGAACAAAGAATCACTGTCGTTTTTTTACAGGGTTTTGTAAAACATTCACTGAAATCACAGCTCGTAAAGTGGATTTATTAGCAACAATGTCATTTTCAGTCTAAAATAAACAAACAAACCAGAAAAAAAGGAGCGGTTCTTGTTTCTTTGGAATATTCCGTAGTACAGTGGCCCCTCGCTGTATCTCAGTTCACCTTTTGCAGTTTCGCAGACTTTTTTTAGTGCAATTGTCCTGTTTTTTTACATCGTATGAACGTGCATTGTGTTCTGCGTCCTGATTGGCTAAGGGACGTCCGCGTCTCCTGTACAATATTTATACAACATTTGATTTATTTGACGTATATTTCTTTAAGTATTAACATTTATTCGGGTCATTAGCATTTAGTTTGTTTCTTTGTACTTATTTTATTTACAAGGAACATTATTTATTATATTATGTTGGATTTTGTTGTGGAATTTCTATCATAAAAACCTTAAAAATATATTAAATCAATAGAGAAGTCGTCTGGAATCAAACCGGTTTATTGAATCAGTTGTGACGATTCTCAAAGAGCCGTTGTCCCTGATGGAGTCGTCTCACCTTCAGCTACAAACGAAAACACATACAAGTCGTTTTTATTTATTCAAAGTCAGTCAAAAAGAAGTACAAGAAAGTATTGAACAGATAATAGCACAAGTCTCCACAGAGGGACGAAGGACTATGACCTGTCTCCACAGAGGGACACAGGAGGACTATGACCTGTGTCCATGATAATAGTTGTACCTGATTCATTAAGTAGGTCATTATAAACAAACTCGTGTGTTTTATATCAGACCTCACAGCTCTGAGCAAAAGCCAAAAACATTCTTTGCTGGTCCGACTTACTCGCCAAAATCGAAATCTGAATATATTTTGGGGTTTTTTCTGTTTTTATTTTTTGTGTTTCTTTCAACAGATTAAAATAACCCAATCCAAATATATTATTACATTTAGTTCCATTACACAGAAGAAGTTTTACGCTGAGGAGACAGAAGAAAAACAGTGAATCAAAGTCCGTTTTATGCAAAAATTGACTTTGTGTGTTTCTCGTTTCATTCGTGGTGAAAGTCGTTTCCGTCCGACAGTTTCCTCCATGTACGTCTTCGGTTTTCTCTTATTACAGTTCCAGACTTTTGGTGCGTGTAAACACAGCGGGTTTTTAGCACAATATGTTTTAAATAACATGAGTTTAAGCCTTCGGGCGGCTGGACACATCGTCTTTTATGCCAACAAACGAGAGATATGTGCGTGTGTAACAACAGAAAGTATCACCAAAATGAGGTCAAAGAGATAAAAAACACAACATTTCAAAACACGTAAAGATTTAGGTCAAACAGAGATGACAAAACAGATCAACACAAGTAAAGATTAAGGGCAAAGAACAACATAACGATATATTATTTACTTTCTTCATAATAATATTGGTTCCTACTTATTGTTTCAGTACAGCGTATTTAAGGAGCGCACCCATAAAAATGTAATAAACGTGAACAAACTGTGACGGACAAACCACCGCCTCAAGAGACTGAACAAAATATCAGGGTCAAATTTACATAAACGTTGGATCGCAGTGTGACTCTGAAGTGCTGTACGTTTGCGATTTGTTTTCTCCCCGACAAAACCCACAATGTCGATGAAACGTTCAAAAAGACGGCGACGAAGGTTTGAACTTTGTGTTTAAACGAGAGAGAAATGTGAGAAAATGTTAACGCCTGTGTGAGAAAAGTGTATAAAGTGTGTGGTGAGGGGTTTTACAGACAAAAACAGAGAGAATAATGTAAAAAATGTACGAGGGACCGGTGTGTAGTACTGAAACTGTACAGCAGGTGGCACCACGAGGTCAAGTAACAGCTCAGATCTGTGGAGATGTGTCATTTCGCAGAGTAAGGACAGTAAAACCAGAGTTATTGAACAAATGTGAGATGCTGAACAGGTGGTGGTGGTGGATCCCCTCCGGACATGTTGCGTAGTGCAGCTTTAAATGTCTTTGTGTGATGTCGTTTTACTTCACAATAACAGAAAAAACGCCGCAGGGACGAGATGAAACTGAGACGCCACGATCAGGTTTGTCCTGAACTAAACAAAACAAGACAAAAGAGGATCGAAAATATGAAAAGTAAACCAGGACTAAACCAGGACTAAACCAGGACTAAACCAGGACTAAACCAGGACTAAACCAAGACTAAACCAAGACTAAACCAAGACTAAACCAAGACTAAACCAAGACTAAACCAAGACTAAACCAGGACTAAACCAGGACTAAACCAAGACTAAACCAAGACTAAACCAAGACTAAACCAAGACTAAACCAAGACTAAACCAAGACTAAACCAAGACTAAACCAAGACTAAACCAGGACTAAACCAGGACTAAACTAGAACTAAAGACTAAACAAGACTGAACCAGGACTGAACCAGGCCTATCTTAGTCCTGGTTTAGTCCTGGTTCAGTCCTGGTTCAGTCCTGGTTTAGTCCTATCTTAGTCCTATCTTAGTCCTGGTTCAGTCCTGGTTTAGTCCTGTCGTCCGCTCTTTGCCTGTGAACAGAACTCGAGGCTCTGTGTTTACAAACGTGTCCACACCTCCGTCTCTCTCTTCACGCCGCTCCCTCCATCTGCAGAGAGGAGGGCTACACCGGGCCGGGGGCAAGTCTGAACCACTGGAGTGTGACCCGAGCGTTAGCCGGGTGTGTGTCAGTGTGTGTCAGTGTGTGTCAGTGTGTGTGTTTGCCCCTGTTGGCGAGCGCGCATGTAGTGCTAGGACTGTTTCTGCTGCAAGGTCAAAAAACACACTCTCTTGACTGAGCGAGCGCTGCGGTGCTTTTTAGACCTGCCAGACAAACGCAATCAAAAATGTTAGAAGAAGAAGTGTTTTGTCATGAGATGGAGGTTGGAGGAGTTCGTCGGTGTGAATCATGTGACTTTAGGCTGACATCTGGAGCTAATTTTTGAAAATAAACACATTTTTTCTTCACATTTTTAGATTTATTAACACAAGAATCAGCACAGACCAGCTCGTTTTTGAAGAATTATTACAGCAACTGTGGCTCAGTTGGTCGAGCGTTTGTCCATTGATCCAAAAGCTGACGGTTCGACTCCCGCTCTCGACTTAAACATCATCGGTTGATCCACTTATCCACAGGTTGGCGTTGCGATTCGCTACCAGTGTGACTCTGAAGTGCTGTACGTTTGCAATTTGTTTTCTCCCCAACAAAACCCACGATGTCGATGTAACGTTCAAAGACGCCGACGAAGGTTTGAACTTTGAGAGAGTTTAAACGAGAGAGAAATGTGAGAAAATGTTAACGCCTGTGTGAGAAAAGTGTATAAAGTGTGTGGTGAGGGGTTTTACAGACAAAAACAGAGAGAATAATGTCAAAAATAAAGCTGATACTTCGCGGATTTCACCTTGTGCGTCTGTGTGCACTTGTGTATAAATGAGGACGTCGTTCTTTGATGTAAATCGCTTTGAGTAACTTAAAGGTGGACACGATGTAAAAAATATGACCATTTTCCACAGCAGAGCGATGTTTTATTTAAATGTTTCATAATTTCACAGCGTAGCCACACCCCTTAAACAAATCTTAGCCTTGGCCGTTTCTCTCTGTGATTAGTTTGTTTTAAAAATAAGTTCAATCTGCAAACTTTGAGCCAGGAGTTTGAACTTGTGAAACGAAGATTCGGATCCCGTAAAAGAGCCAAACGTCCCATCACTAAATTACTGTAAAAACAATGACGTAAAGCGGTAAATCGGATTGTTTTTCTGTGTAGTTGAGCACAGGTTTATTGTAAAAGAATCAGGAAGCGTGCTGTTAGCGTGCTAGCTGTTGTTAGCATTATCACTCTGGCCGCAGAAGTTTACGGAAAGTGCTTTAAAAACAAATTAATAAATAGAACACTCCGAATGCGTAAAGTAACTGAGAAATAACTTTGGTTTCGTTTGGTCGCTGCAAACCTTTTCTAGCGTAATAGCGATTTCCTGAATGCTAACGCTAACTCAAACTGTCTCGCGGCCTCCGATGCTCTCCGTGTCCCGTCAATAACAACATCTGATAGACGTACCCTACCCCCGAGATGTCCTTATTGATACACGCTACAGTCTCGCGGTTAGCCACGCCGCTTCCTATAACCGTCCGCTCCCCGTGAAGATATCAGGATCTATATTTAGCCCGATCTAAACATCCGCTAGCAAAGAACAGAGCGGCGGAGAAGAGCCACGTGTCAATACACTAAGCGCCGGTTTAATGACGCACAAAATGAGATGGATGAATAACAGTTGACGGGATGAGCGCCTAATTATTCGAAACCGCTAAGTGTTCCGCGGGTAAAATAAATGATTAACGTGGCTCGACGTTGCCGCTGCGGGGAATACTTTTTGCACGGTGTAAATTGGCATGTGGCTTTGATGCTAGCTCAAGGTCGAAAAATCAAAACGATACTGTATACTGAGATTTACGTGTCTTTGGACGGTCTTTACAAGCCCCGCCCCTCTCGCCTCGTCTTATTTCCTCCACTCGCACGTCCCGGCCGTGGAGCTGAATACAAATTGTGTTTTCCTGTCTTGGTTTGGCGATGGTGGAACGCTGTGGGCCAGAGGAGAGAGAGAAGACGGGAAGACGGGAGTGGAGGTCTGGACGAGAAGAAAAGCAGAGGGAACAATGCGGCGAGAGGGCGGAGGGTTCAGAGACGGAGCTGGAGATGGGACAGGGTGAGGAGAGCGTGAGGAGAGGGTGAGGAGAGCGAGGGGAGAGTGAGGAGAGGGTGAGGAGAGCGAGGGGAGAGGGTGAGGAGAGAGTGAGGACAGGGTGAGGAGAGAGTGAGGAGAGAGTGAGGAGAGAGTGAGGAGAGAGTGAGGAGAGGGTGAGGAGAGCGTGAGGAGAGCGTGAGGACAGGGTGAGGAGAGAGTGAAGAGAGCGAGGGGAGAGCGAGGACAGAGGGTGAGGAGAGCGTGAAGAGAGCGAGGGGAGAGCGAGGAGAGAGGGTGAGGAGAGCGAGGAGAGAGGGTGAGGAGAGCGAGGGGAGAGGGTGAGGAGAGCGAGGGGAGAGTGAGGAGAGGGTGAGGAGAGCGAGGGGAGAGGGTGAGGAGAGAGTGAGGACAGGGTGAGGAGAGAGTGAGGAGAGAGTGAGGAGAGAGTGAGGAGAGAGTGAAGAGAGGGTGAGGAGAGCGTGAGGAGAGCGTGAGGACAGGGTGAGGAGAGAGTGAAGAGAGCGAGGGGAGAGCGAGGACAGAGGGTGAGGAGAGCGTGAAGAGAGCGAGGGGAGAGCGAGGAGAGAGGGTGAGGAGAGCGAGGAGAGAGGGTGAGGAGAGCGAGGGGAGAGGGTGAGGAGAGCGTGAGGAGAGGGTGAGGAGAGCAAGGGGAGAGGGTGAGGAGGGTGAGGAGAGCGTGAGGAGAGCGAGAGGAGAGGGTGAGGGAGAGTGAGGAGAGGGTGAGGAGAGCAAGGGGAGAGGGTGAGGAGAGCGTGAGGAGAGCGAGAGGAGAGGGTGAGGAGGGTGAGGACAGTGTGAGGAGAGGGTGAGGAGAGCATGAGAAGAGGGTGAGGAGGGTGAGGAGAGCGTGAGGAGAGGGTGAGGAGGGTGAGGAGAGCGTGAGAAGAGGGTGAGGAGAGGGTGAGGAGAGGATGAGGAGGTGTTTCATGAAGACGAGTCCAGGCAGGTGGAGTTCAAAGATGTTTTTGGTGAGAGAAAACAGTGGGAAACAATCCAACAACGACCTAAGAAAAGTTCTAAACCAGGTCTAAACCAGGACTAAACCAGGTCTAAACCAGAACTAAACCAGGACTAAACCAGGTCTAAACCAGGTCTAAACCAGGTCTAAACCAGGTCTAAACCAGGACTAAACCAGGTCTAAACCAGAACTAAACCAGGTCTAAACCAGGACTTCCTGTATCACCACTTGATGACATCACAAGGGGGAACAGAGTGTTTTTTCTGTTTGAGAGAAGAAACAAAACACAGCTGTGGTAATACTTTTGATGAGAAACGTTAGATCAGAAAACACGGGCTCTTTGAACAAGAACACACATTAATCGTTAAAAGTGATGCCCGTCTCTTATTTTTGTAATGAAGAGCCAAATCACTTCCAGCAGGACTTTTATTGTGAAGGAACTGGAGCCAGAGAATCCTCACGTGTCACAGGGACAGATCCATTAATGCTTGGTCCAAAATGTTAAATATTGTATTTAGCAACAATTGTAATAGTTTTTCTCACTATGTAACACAGACACATTGACAAACCATCATGTGCTGACATAGTTTTTATTCTTAAATCATGATTAACACCTTTTATTTATTTATTTGTGTGCGTAGACTTTCAATTAAAGCTCCTATATTACACGAAATTGACTCTTGTGAGCGTTAAGTCACGTTCCAACCATCAAAAACAGACCTGGAGTTGTGTTTTGTTTCATTCGCACATGTTTGAGTCACACTTTACTAGTCTGTACTTCCAAAGCTCAAAACGCTCTGTTCCACTTTAATCATATCGAGATTCTAGCTCTGGAGATTGACATTTCCGGGGCTACAATCATCCAGATGATTCTACTGAAGGTGGATGTCACGGGGCACTTCCTGTTTGACCACATGACCAAAGGTGGAACAGAGCGATTTCCGTTTTGAGAGAAAAACTCTGCAGGTTTGTGAGTTAAACGTGTGAATGAAAGGTGAGGTTCAGAGCTCAGAAATGGTTTGAAAGGAGAGTTACAGAAGATGTTTTTGTTTGGAAATGCGGGCCTTAGACATAATCTCACACAGACTCATGATTCCATTCTCAGAGAACAACAGTAGGGCCATTAAAGGTTGATTATTCATTCATTCTTTTGTTTACATATTGAGTCATATGTTGTAGAACTGATGCTGCTTTTATGGTATTCTTGTCCATTATTATTAAATAGGTTTAGGCGTTATGAAAACATTTTACTTCAGCCTAAACCACATGTGTCAAACTCAAGGTCCGTGGGCTAAATTCGGCCCACCACGTCATTTTATATGGCCGGCGACAAAGTAAATTAAAGGTATGACTGTCTTATAATGTCATTTTATCAGGAGATACACAGTTAAACAGTCATTTTTTCATGTCTATGCGAATCCATATGCGATATTTGTAACTTGAATAAGTAATAAATATAGAAATGGTTAATTAACAAGATTAAAATGTAGTAATATTTGTCTTACAGTTACGTCTGGCCCTTTGAGAGCAGCCATTTTGTTGATGTGTCCCTCGGTGGAAATGAGTTTGACGTCCCTGGCCTAAACCCTTTCGGTCATGACAGAAATGTTACGTACAACCTTATACAAGTTGAATAATGTTTGATTTTGACTGTAACAACTGAATAAAATATCAATCAAACAGTAGGACCATTACAAAACACAACTCCAGGTCTGTTTAGACGAGGAAACAACAGTATAATATCAACAGAAAGCGCCGTAACGTGAACCTCTTAAATGTAAAACACACGCTCTACTTTAAAGACAGTTTGGGGTCGAGGGTTTCATGGATATTTTGGATGTTTATTGTACAAAAACGTAATGAATTTCCTTATACATCTAGTAAAAATACATCTATACCATGAAAATATTGCTTGATTTTAATATCCTGACATTGCGCACACACGTGACCTTGTTTACGTTCGAGTTAATGCTTCTGTCTTATTGCCCGTCCTGGACTTTTATCGTCAGTATATTATCGTTATGGCGTGACAGAGCTCACTTATGAAAATTAGACAATGTTATATCCATAGGCGCTCACTCGCTTATACACAGGCTCTTGGGACGAGGCGGTAAATCCAGAGACGGTGACCTCTAGAGGCTCGGCTGTGGCATTAACCGAATCACATTACATCCAGTCATTGCATTCAGCGTTCAGATCGGAAATATTGACCATCGCAGCTTTGACTTTCACCTGTAAGAGAATACGAGACGCGGGGTAGGCTGAGTCAGGAACGCTGCTTTCTTTACATCAAATGACCCGTGACACGCTGAAACGGAAGAACGAAGCGCAGCGCCGGGCCCGTGGGCTTTTCAAGGAGACGTCAGGAGCACAGGACGAAACGGGACGAAGATGAACGAGGATCCTGTAGGAATCAAGTGACAAGTCATTCAAACTCGCTAAACAAAGAGAGCGTTAGCAGGGGAGAGGCGTCGTTAGCCTTTAGCGTGCTCAGTTGTGGCGTACATGCTGCATACATTCACAAATAGCATTCTTAAATCTTCAGTTCTGGTCAGATTACTGCTGGACGCTGCCTTATATCCGTCTGAAGGAGGCGCTAACGACACTGAAACTGTAAACAACTTTTATTTAGTTTCTGTTTGTAAGCTCGGTCTATTCAGCTACATTAAGTGTGCACTGTGTGAATCATAATTAGCACATGTACCAACTCTTAATGGGCGCTTTCACACCTATTAGCATCCTAGCTCGCTCTACTGTTCTCTTTGTGTCTGTTGTTTGCTTTGGGTCTGTAGATGGAGTTATAGATTGGGGAAAGATGATGTTTAAGGCCCCATTTCTGGTCAAGGAAGGATTGTTTTTCAGCTTTAACTTCCCTCTCAAACATCTGCGTAGTCCCTCAGTCGTCCAGGTCTGATCCAGAGCAAAAGACGAAGTTAAAATCTGTCAACTGGACAAGAAGTTGCTGGAAACGTCCAAGCCGCTTCTTCAGTTCTGGTCAGATTACTGCTGGACACTGTCTGAAGGGAGAAGCTGTCTCCAGTTTCAGCCCTAACGACCCTATTCAAACTTTTAATGGCCCTCCTATTGTTCTCCTTGTTTCTTTTTGTTTGTTTGAATAGGATCATTAAGGCTGAAACTGGAGACCATAGCTGTTTATAGTTTCAGTGTCATTAGCTCCTCCCTTCAGACAGATATAAGGCAGTGTCCAGCAAAAATCTGACCAAAACTGAAGATGACCAGCCAAACATCTTCAACTTTTTGTCCAGTTGACAGATTTAAACTCCGTCTTTTGCTACGAACCAGACCAGAAATGGAGCCTTAAACATCATCCTTCCCCCATCTATAACGCCATCATCAGACCCAAAGCAAACAAAGGAAACAAAGAGAACTATAAAACGAACCAGGACGCCAATAGGTACAAAGTTGTTTACAGTTTCAGTGTCGTTAGCTCCTCCCTTAAGGCAGTGTCCAGCAGGAATCTGACCAGAACTGAAGAAGCGGCTTGTAGAAGTGAAGACGTTTAGCTGCTCGTCCAAGCCGCGGCTTGGACGAGCAGCTAAACGTCTTCACTCCTATAACGATTTGTCCAGTTGACAGATTTAACTTCGTCTTTTGCGATGGATCAGACCTGGACGACTGAGGGATTACACAGAAATCTACTTAAATGTAGTTCGTCAAAAACTACCAACTTAATCACATTTCATAATCTAAAACCCTTAGCGACACCGCGCGTATCAGTCGACTACAGTAATATTAAACAATAAAGTAAACACAGACAGAACGCCACGCAGAATTATCTCCCGTCTCACCATTTTAAAAAAAACATCACACTGATAGAAACATTTGCGACGCTCCCCGCTTCAATAAAATCACATTCATTTAAGATTAATTACCCACGATGCATGTAATTATTTGGAGTGCTTTTTAATCACCTGACACGGCTACACTTTTTGTTGTCGTATGCTATGAGCGCGTTAGCATGCTAGCGCAGTACAGGGGTTGATTCGATTTGCCGTGCCCTCCATTAGCTCCTGGCACGCTAACAAGACGCCAACGCCTCCACTGACCTTCAGCCAATCACGGGGCTGTGGGGGAAGCGTGCGTTTTGGGTTGGATCAGAACAGTCGACAGAATGTACAGAACGGACGAAGGACGACGTGAGATGAATGCACACGGGAAGTTCATTTGTCAGGAGTAGCAGCTATGAGCAAGGTTAAATATTAGATTAATGATTTATAATCTCTTGTGCTGTACTTTTAATGAAGATGCATATATATCAGGACAATCCCAGCCACCTCAGCTTCTCCATCTTCTTTTTGCTTTGTTCTTGAGCAGGTGAGACTTTTTTAATGTTCTCTCTGCATCGAGTTGGTCCTGTAAACCTTTTTTTTTTAACACTTTACAGTAACTAACTCTGCACTTAAAACTATAACTGTTCATTAACAAATCATTAATTTACAAATCACGGACTAAAAACTAATTTACAAATGTTTAAAGTGCAGGATTTTTCTTTTTATTAAGAAACGTGTCAATGAAGTGAACAGAACATATAACTTTTCTTTTCCAAATAAAAAACAAAACAAAACAAAATAAACCCCCCAAACACATAAAACAACAAACTACAAACCAGCTGCACAGAACAGAAACATGACATACAATAAAATAAAATAAATAAATAAAATAAAATTAATAAATGCATAAAATATAATAATAATAATAATAATAATAATAATAATAATAATAATAATAATAAATAAATAAGAGCAAAATATCATTTCTAAATCTGTGTAATAATAAATTAAATATAATGGAGAGGGAGGACGTGCAGTATTTTTCTAGTCATTGATTGGTAAGTGATTTATTAAAGCCATAATATGTAACTTTCTGAGAAAAAATAGACTAAAATAACATGTTTTTTCATTATGGATGTTTTTATTGCACTGAAAAACATGTGAAAAATGTGTGTCCTTGCTTTGCGTGGGCTCGCATCTCCACAAACCTTACTCTTATTTGTCCTGGGAGAGTTGTTCTTTTGGTTGGAATATTCCACATTATGGCATAAGATGTTTGTATTTTGATGGAGAAGTGTGGTTTTAATGAGTACGCAGCTTTTAGTCCATTAGTTTAGGATTATTAACCGTTTATTATGAAGTTCGCCCATTCAACAATCAGTTAATTCTGCGGAAAAACTAGCAAACACAAAAGCTGTAGATCGGCCCTGAAGGATGGGTCAAAACACCATAGACGTCCAACTGAGAGATACTTTTGACAATAAATCAAACGTTCTTTTTCTTCATTTTAACGCCAGGTGCTGACGTTTATCAATCGGCTGGAGCACATTTATTTGTCTCCTGTCTGTGAAAAAAAACGTATTTGTTTCCACAGCCTCCTGAGCTATAATCCTGCGTATACGTCTGCGTGACAGATGGATGACCACTTCCAATGCATCTTGTAAAGAACTAGAACAAGCTACACCATCAGAGGAAGCAAATACGTCTGCAAAAAAAATAGGACAAACACCAGAAACTTGTTTTAGTGTGTCAGCCGGATGCGATGATTCACAGTTGGGACAGTTGCCTAAAGAAGTCTTCATCTCTGACTCACCCACACATACACTCGCTGTCCGCTACAATGAGTGCGCGTCAGTGGAGATTTAGAGTTTGTCCTTAAATGAAATGCAAACCAAATGCCCTCAGTCTACTGCAGCCAAAAAACCGAAAAGCGATTTACCTCACGGGCGGTCGAGCAGAACCCAAAACGCCGCATTTTGTGCACATCTCAGCACATGAAACTGTCGCTGTGCTGAGATGTTTGTGTAGCATAACGTTGTGGCTTTATTGTATATTGTCCAACGAGCAGGAGTCCCCAACCTTTTTTGCACCACGTACCGGAATAACGTAGGGTTTATTTTTACGGCCCGGCCTTCAACATGTGGCAAAAACAAGTTAAATCAGTGTTAGCCCTGCGCTTGTTTCTTCTTTCCCTTTTGTTCACATTTGTTTCTGTAAAAAAAACAACTCTAAAGGCTTATTTTTTAATCCCAGGTGCTTGGTCTCCACGTGCCGAAGCAGTTTTGAAGGTTTCAGTGCCTCGTTCGTTGACTCGGACTCGCCGCGTGAGACTCACCTGTAGCGACAAACCCATATTTTAAGTAGGACTCCTGGTGTTGTCTGTTAAATTTATCTTTCTTTTTTTCGTAGGTTCCTCTTCTGGCTCCTCAGTTGTCCTTTTCCCCTTTGCACAAAACCTCTCCAAAGACTTGTTTTTGCCTCATTTTCACTCGCTTGTGGGTCTACTTTTGCGTGACGCGTCTGATGCGTTATATGTGATACGTCAAGAGCAGATCTAGCGCAGATATAATAAACTCGCCGTTAAATCAAATGGATTTTTTTTGGTGATTTTATCAGGATTTCATTAAATATCTATGGTCAAGTTTACTAGCGTGTCATGAGGGACGGGCGAAAGTTACGTCAGAGAAGATGCGGTCGCTGATAAACTATTTACTGTTTTTGTGCGGCCCAGTAGGAAATGCGTAACGTACCGGTACCAGCCCCCGGGCCTGTGGTTGGGGATCACTGGTGTAGAGCATTCGACGTGACCAAACATAAAATACACTCAAAATACTACAGAACAAAGCATTCAAAGTTGTGCACTGATCTCGTGACGGGACTTTCGGCTCTTTTAGGGGATCCGTATCTTTTGAATCCGTACATTTCGAAGAGCCGTTCAAAACACCGGCTCTTTTTATGTTTATTTATACGACAGAAGCCAATGTGAGACTCATTTTATCCACAAACTAATCACAGAGAGACGTGACCAAAGCTCAGATGTGTTTAAAATGATTCAAACTGAGAGCGTGGGACTGTGTTTACTCTTTGAAATGATGCATAAATAAAACATCGCACTACAATAATAATAATAATTAAACTCATAACTGTTATTATGATGTCAAAATATTGTGTACAAAGCTTCACTCTTGTCGCCTGCTCTGCTTCTGAGCTGATTCTCGTGTCGGTTCTGTGTTAATCGGCGTAAAAAACGACCAAAAATCCGAAAGAAATCCAACCACTCATGTTAAAGAATCGTTCAAAAGAGCCGATTCGTTCATGACACCGATCCTTTCACTGCATATTATATAGAACATGTACCAAAGTGTTTTTTCCAGTGTACTTTCTTACTTCATTCATGCTTAATACATGGATCATAATTGTTTATTACTGATTATTTATTGCGTTTAGTGCAATTTCCCAAACGGCTCAGCTCTTCTAAGGTATAATACTCCCTACAACAGAAGCATAATTATTCCACAGTTCCACGCAAGTCCCGCTACGACATTTTCGTAACCGTTTCTCTGGAAAAGTATAAAACGGCAACGCGCCTTTCAGTGCACGCAACTTCCTGTTTCCTTGTGCAACGCAACTTCCTGTTTCCT
This sequence comes from Periophthalmus magnuspinnatus, assembly GCF_009829125.3. Lineage (NCBI taxonomy): Eukaryota > Metazoa > Chordata > Actinopteri > Gobiiformes > Gobiidae > Periophthalmus > Periophthalmus magnuspinnatus. Next base: position 2,216,086 of record NC_047133.1, read on the forward strand.
TGTGCAACGTCTGACTGATGTTTTCTCTCGTAATGTCGGCGTTTATGTCGGCGTTTAAGTGTGAACGATGCAGCTAAAGGGCATTTTCTTTGGCCTTGTACTTTCGGGTTGCGTTGAATATTTTAAAAAAAAGACAAATTGAAGCAAACGTGGGGCGCTGTTGCTGCTCGAGCGACGTCCCACCTAAAAAATAATGACATCGCGCACGAAAAAGAACCGTCGCAACAGCCCTACGTTCAAACTCAAGGTCATCTACGTGCTTTACCTGCAATACGGAGCGATTCAAACGGGGACAGGACAAGGCACTTTTGGGATAAGGCCAGTCCCTCTCTCCCGGTGCATTCTGGGACGTGTGCCATTCGACGAGCGAGAGGTGAGGAAGTGCAACAAACTGCGGATTTACGGTGACAGGTGAAGTGAGTGCGGCTGTACCTCAGACAGACTATTTCTACCCCATCACGCCGCCGTGTTCTTCGGTGTCACTGTTATTTTGGTGTCAGGACTTCCCCTTCTGATTCAGCGCCTCGAAATAGCTCCCTAGAAATAGAATGAATTTAGTCGGATAAATAAGCTGTTCTGCTTTTTGAATCATGACAAATTTCTGCGTTAAAACGAAGGCGGCGTGCGTTCTGCTGCTGCGTTTTGTGTCCTTGAGTAAATCATATCATCACTGGTGTAAATGTGGTCAGAAAAAAACGAGGAATGAGAATGAGGAGAGAATAAAGAATCAGCGCTTTGACCGTAAACTGTAATGGAGATAAGAGAAGTCCAATGCATTTTTAAGAAGAACCATTTGAATTAATGAATTTTATCTCCGCGTTTGACCAGCGGAGTGGAAAAGTCTTTAGTCTGGTCAGTGTTTATCTTGTTCTTGAAGGGGTTTTACGCGTTTTTTTCTTGTAATAAAGTAACATTTATTTGTCCAGAACTGTAAAAGCAGCTGTTAGAGTCAAAATAAGACCAGTGTGCCGTCTGAGTCTACTGTATTTTCCAGAGTATAAGTCGCACCAGCCAAAAAATGCATAATAATGAAGAAAAAAACACATATAAGTCGCATTTTTTGGGGAAATTTATTTTACAAAATCTGAGACAAAGACCAGACATTTTATCTTTAAAGTGAAGTTATAATAATAGCATGCTAACGTAACACATTTATATTTATTCTACATATATAGCTACATTATATATTTAAAGCTACATCGTCAAACGCATTTTCACCAAACGCCACATCAACAAAATGGCTGCCATCAAAGGGCCAGAAGTAAAATAAATGTAACTACTTTTTAAACTTGTTAATTAACTGTTTCTATATTTATTATTTATTCAAGTTACAAATATTACACATGCGTTTGCAAAGATGTAAAAATATGGCTGTGTATCTGTGTATCTCCTGAGAAAACGACATTTTAAGACCATCATATGTTTTAATTTACGCTGTCGAGGACCAAATAAAATGATGTGGAGGGCCACATTTGACCCGTGGGCCTCGAGTTTGACACGTGATGTACATGAAGCACAGACAGAACTGAACACGCGTCTGGTTTGTTAACGTAAGATATTAACAGTTAATCCAAAAAAAATAAATAAATAAATACAAAAATAAATAAAAATGAATCAGAAAAATAAAGCAGAAAAAACAAGCAACAAGTTTACTCTGGATCTCACTCCAAATCAATAAATCCACTGAATTCTTCATCATCGCTGTCGCTTCAGAACAAATCCACCAACTCCAGAAGTACGTGGCTGTCATACTGGTACAAGTCTAGAGCGCCCTCGTGTGGTCGTCATGTGACAATAACGTAGATGTGGAATTATATATATTAATAATTTCACATATAAGTTTCATCTGAGCATAAGTTGCACCCTCGGACAAACTGAATGAAAAAAGTGCCACTTATTGTCCCGAAGATACGTTTAATTATAATTTATCGTGGGTGATCCAGGGAGTAACGCTGCTGTGCTGTTAGCATGCTAGTTGTTGTCCATTGTGGTGAATAATCAGGATGCTAGGTTTGAAATGAACTCCTGTTTTTCATGTTTTTAACAGTGAAACATCAGGTGCAGCACATTTATAGAAACATGGCAGAACACGTATAAAAGTCCATTCTCTCGTGCAGTGAGAAGTGCCTTAGTTTCACCAGTGCCATCCCATTTACGGCGATGTATCCGCTCCCACGTCCTCCTCACGCTCTCGTACAGCCGTCGAGCCCCTCACAGCCTCGGGGCCAGATTATGATGGTGCGGGTTGGAAAAACTATCGATGCAGCTGTCTGTTTAATGGACTCGATGAATGAAGAGCAGAATAATAAGTTGGCGCAGGGGGAAAGTGGCGCTGTGCAATAAACGTTTATCAAGCAGGCTTTTCAACGCTCCATTCTTGTCCTGTAGCCGATGCTAATGCCATTCCAGATTGTTTGTTCGAGTTCTATTTTAAGCTCAAGGTAAAACGAGGTGGAGCTTTGTGTAATGCAGCGGCCATTTAAATGAAAATACGACAAGGCGTAGATGGAAGGAGCACTTTGAGACGCACTGGCCATTGGCGTTTACTAAAAATAGTGTATGCTCAGTTTAATATCGGCTAAAAACAACAGCTGCAATAAAGTTGTTTAGCTGCAGAATGATATAATTGTTATTTTAAAGGTGCGTGAGGTAACTTTTCAGGCGCAGAGTCCAGCAATAGCTTATGTAGCTTCACTGAGACAAACAGAAGGCTCATCATGATGGTGGAAATTGCATGTCCAGGTTTGTTGAGCGGCGACGCTGCTGGTTTTTCAAGTTGTTTTTGAGCAAATAACTCCAAGAAATATATGTTTAATGCCATATACTGTGTACTCTTCATCAGAAAAGCTACATAATTAAGCTTTAAAACACGGCTGAGCATGATTTTTTCCTATTGTACACAAAGTTAATCCGTAGTCCTGCCTCAAAACTGAGTCGTAGTCCACATTTTAAACTCTTTTGTTAGTGTAAATATGTGTTTTTTAACAGACAGGTGAAGGTTTTAGGGCTTTTACTTCATTTGTCTTGGTCTAATATTGGTTCTTTTCGTTTCTGACAGTGTGTTTAAAGATGTTCTTGACGCAGGACTTGGGGCAGGCTCTTGTTGTGTGCACTGTGAGACGGAGCTGTCACCTGCCAGCGACGGTGATGGTTTTCGTATTTGCTTAATTTCATAACGGCACCTGTTTGGCATTGAGGTGAGCGCCGCTGCTTTGCTTCTGCCTCACGCCGTGTGCATCACAAGTACGCTCACGCAAACGCACACTCGATCAAACGCACACCCAGAGGAACAACGGTGTGGGTTTTCGACGAGGCCGATCTTTAAGCGTATATGTCTCACTTTCTGTGTAAGGAAAGAGAATCAGATTTTTATTGAGTTCTGAGCTGAGCAAACTGTGAAGTTAAAAAGTCTAGTACGCTGCGGTATATTGGATTCGATATGAGATTTTACAATGACAGACACGTTCATTACTTCACCTGCAGTGTCTAAAAACGTCAATAATGTGAAAGTCGATTGAATTTTAACTTTCGTAGTCGTAAAGTTGAACAGAAGTGAGAATAGATGTTCCATTTTCTTCCTCTTCCCCGCGACACAGCAGAGACTCCCAGACTTCCCTCACCCCAGACACGTCCTCCAGCTCCTCTACTGGGACCCTGAGGCGTTCCCGGACCAGCCGAGAGTCACAGTCCCTCCGGTGTGTCTTCTCCTTCCGTTGCTGCTCCTGTCGACGTAGAGGAGCAGCAACTCTACTCCGAGCTCCTCCTGTGTTGTTTTTATTACATTTACAACTCAGGACAATAGTATATTTGATCAAAGTGGTCCAGTTATTCCTCACTTACCGGATAAATCAGAGCATCCTCATTATTTGCTCGCACTTGGAGTTCGTGGTCACGGTGGTGCTAACGACAACTAGCATGCTAACTGCGCGCTCCGTGAGTTTAAACAAGAAAACACTTTGACTCTGACAGTAAACAGCTGATTTATTTTAACCTCCAGAGCCAAGACAAGTCAGAGATTGATCAAATACATGGGTCTCAAACTAGACTCTGCAGTTTTGGACATATTTCTTTGTCGTTTGTGCAAATATTCACGAATCAAAACAGAAAACAAAACCTTTTAAAGTGGTTTAATTAGCCTCTGTCCACAAACAAACACTGACCTTAACGACGCTTCTATATCGGCGTCTCTATTTATAACCGACGTGCGTCCACCACCTGAGCCCAGGGTCCAATTTACCAAATAAAACCTCCTTTGACGCCGTCGCCTCCCACTCTCCCCAAGTCCACTCCCAAACTTTTATCAGATCCACTCCTCTGAACCTCCCCTGACACCGGCCCATCCGTCTTTATCTTTATCTATATCTAAAAATCGACTTCAGAATATTCTCTCAGTGGCGCCACAGCTCTGATTAATAGAGCACTGCATGGGTGGGTCTGCTGCAGTCACAGTGATACGGTTTGGATAAGAGCGTCTGAGGAGGAGGGAGGAGGAGGAGGAGGGGGAGAGGAGGGGGAGAGGAGGAGGGAGGAGAGGAGGAGATGGAGGAAGAGGGGAGAGGAGGAGGAGGAGAGGGAGGGGAGGAGGAGGGAGAGGAGAGGAGGGGGAGAGGAGGAGGAGGAAGGGGGAGAGGAGGAGGAGGAGGAGAGGGAGGGGGGGGGAGGAGGAGAGGAGGGGGAGAGGGAGGAGGAGGAGGAGAGGGAGGAGGGGAGAGGAGGAGGAGGAGAGGAGGAGGAGGAGAGGAGGAGGGAGAGAGGGAGAGGAGGAGGAGAGGAGAGGGAGGAGGAGAGGAGGGGGAGAGGAGGAGGAGAGAGGGAGGAGAGGAGGAGGAGAGAGGGAGGAGAGGAGGAGGAGGGGGGAGGAGAGGAGGAGGATGGGGGAGGAGAGGAGGAGGATGGGGGAGGAGAGGAGAGGGAGGAGAGGAGGAGGAGGAGGAGAGAGGGAGGAGAGGAGGAGGAGGGGGGAGGAGAGGAGGAGGAGGAGGGAGGAGAGGAGGAGGATGGGGGAGGAGAGGAGGAGGATGGGGGAGGAGAGGAGGAGGAGGCGTCCTTGATCCAAACCATTATCTGTTTAAAGCCTCTGGATATTTAGGGCAGTGACGTCATAAATTGGCTCAAAAGTGACTACGGTAAATGTTGTACGCAGAGGTCAAAGGGTCAAAGGGTCATGTACAGACACTGCTGCTGTTGTGTCCCTGAGCAAGACACTGTCCTCGTTTCACCTTTGAGTGTTGATCTGAGCTGATGTAAAATGTGAGAACAGCTCTGTGTGATTCTGATATAATCCACAATTTCACTTTCATTTTCACTTTCAGTCAAATTAAACACATTCTTACCTGCAGTTTGGGCAGGATGTAGAGTCTGGGTGTATGGAAGCACTGAAAAATGGGTCAAATGTTGTACTGAAGCTTGAAGAATGGGTCAAATGTTGTACTGAAATTTTGAAGAATGGGTCAAATGTTGTACTGAAGCTTGAAGAATGGGTCAAATGTTGTACTGAAATTTTGAAGAATGGGTCAAATGTTGTACCGAAACTTGAAGAATGGGTCAAATGTTGTATTGAAACTTGAAGAATGAGTCAAATGTTGTACTGAAGCTTGAAGAATGGGTCAAATGTTGTACTGAAGCTTGAAGAATGGGTCAAATGTTGTACCGAAACTTGAAGAATGGGTCAAATGTTGTATTGAAACTTGAAGAATGAGTCAAATGTTGTACTGAAGCTTGAAGAATGGGTCAAATGTTGTACTGAAATTTTGAAGAATGGGCCAAATGTTGTACCGAAACTTGAAGAATGGGTCAAATGTTGTATTGAAACTTGAAGAATGAGTCAAATGTTGTACTGAAGCTTGAAGAATGGGTCAAATGTTGTATTGAAGCTTGAAGAATGGGTCAAATGTTGTAGTGAAGCTTGAAGAATGGGTCAAATGTTGTAGTGAAGCTTGAAGAATGGGTCAAATGTTGTACTGAAGTGTTGAAGAATGGGTCAAATGTTGTACTGAAGCTTGAAGAATGGGTCAAATGTTGTATTGAAGCGCTCTGAAGGGGGAGCGACTTAGCACAAGGATCACGATACGCAAAAAGTGCGTAACTTATGAAAAATGTAAGCTTTTTTTTTTTCCAGCTTAACCTTAAAAGTTTAAACGCACATCTAGAATCTCTGAACTCACTATTTGTTGTTCTATTTCGATTTCGCTCGACTTTAAGTATTCCAGAAACTCCTTTTACTTCAGTTATTTTCTTACGTTTTCATTTTAAACTCACCCCAGAAACATTTTTCACCCAAACAAACAAATTCTGCGCCCGTTGAAACCAGCGCCGACACGTCCGGGCTTCGTTTTCCAGATTTCAATTTCACCCTGGCCCCGGTCTCCGCTCCGTTCTGCTCTTTTGTCGTTTAATTTATTCATCTCATTTAGCTCTGCCGCCGTTTTAGACAATGTCGCCGCGCCGTGAGTTAAGACCCACATCTATCTCCGAGCGCCCGTACATCCATTCTCCGAACTCGCCGTCTCTCGCTCCTCTCCAGCTCTGGCTCTTTGTCCGTCCTCTAATTCCGTCCCCTCGCTTCCTCTTTCATGTCTCTTTTGGCCCCTCCATCTTGTCTGGCAGGCTCATTTGGCCGTGGCAGGTGGCTGGCGTCGCTCTCCAGGTGTTCCGCGCTGAATAATGCACACACGAGGGACGGGAGCGCAGGTAGGACGCCAACGGGCCAATGGCAGCGCCGGGTTTCAGCGCGGCGTCGCCTCTGTCCTCTTAATCCAGAGTCTGTCGTGTTCTGCCAAACTGTGTCATCATCTCATGTCCGGATAAAAGCCTGGATAAACACGGCAACATGAAGTCATTTTACGAGGCTGGAATTACAATTTTATACACGGCAGTCCCTCGTTTAGCGCCGGGTTGGTTTATTTTTTACATTATTCTCTCTGTTTTTGTCTGTCAAACCCCTCACCACACACTTTATACACTTTTCTCACACAGGCGTTAACATTCTCCATGGAAATAAGTTTTATTAAAGCCAAAGGAACCACATTTTCACTGAGATGGGCCAAGTAACAGTCAGGTTTGTGGAGATGCGAGCCCACTCACTGTATGGACACATGTTTTTTATCTATGTTTTTGTGCAATAAAAGCGTCTGAAATGAAGAACATCATTTTTTTTGTCTATTTTTGGCTATAAAGTTACAAGATGGGGCTTTAATTTAGCAGATTTAGCGTGTACAGTGGTCCCTGGTTTAAAAAATAACCCGCAATAGGCAAAATCCGAAGTATCAGCTTTATTTTTTACATTATTCTCTCTGTTTTTGTCTGTAAAACCCCTCACCACACACTTTATACACTTTTCTCACACAGGCGTTAACATTTTCTCACATTTCTCTCTCGTTTAAACTCTCTCAAAGTTCAAACCTTCGTAGATTTAAAAATAATAAGTACGTTATTATAGAACGACCTGGACTTGGGCAGCACTTCCGTTTGTGAATTTGCCAAATTTAGTTGATTTGAGTTGATTTTATCCACTTTTCTTTTGGATTTCTTCTTTATTACTGCAGTGGAAATGATGTCGTCCACTTTTAAACCGGTTTAGCTCGAGATCGAACCTGCGATAGTCGCGTCGTAGACTCGGTTTAGATCTAGTGATGCTCAGAAAGACAAATCTTTACTTTGGTGGAACTTGTGATAAGTTTGAGAACCACTGATATAAACGAATACGTCCAGTTAAAAGGCTGAAAGAAACGGCCATGTTTGAAACGGACAGAAACTTCCACCGGGATTTGGACGGTTTGTGTATTTTTCTAATATAGTGGTCCCTGGTTTATCGCGGGGTTTATGTTCTAAAAATAACCCGCAATAGATGAAATCCGTGAAGTATCAGCTTTATTTTTGACATTATTCTCTATGTTTTTGTCTGTAAAACCCCTCACCACACACTTTATACACTTTTCTCACACATTTTCTCACATTTCTCTCTCGTTTAAACTCTCTCAAAGTTCAAACCTTCGTCGGCGCCTTTGAACGTTTCATCGACGTCGTGGGTTTTGTCGGGGAGAAACACAAATCGCAAACGTACAGCACTTCAGAGTCACACCGCGATCCATCGTTTATGTAAATTTGACCCTGATATATTCTGTTTTCTTGAGTCTCTTGAGGCGGTGGTTTGTTGGTCACAGTTTGATTTAATCTGATGTATTTTCTTGCTTCTTCTTTGCTTAAATAAACCAACACGACGGGACAGTTACAGCTCGTCCTCTTTGCACGTTCTCTGTTGTTACATTTTTATGGGTGCGCTCCTCAAATGCGCTGTACTGCAACAAGTAGGAACCAATATTATTATGAAGAAAGTAAATAATGCATCCAGTGTAACATAATAATAATCTTACTCATCTTACATTTTATAATATCTGCACTAAAACTGGTCACCTTAATAATCCGTTTGTACTGTTGTATATATCTTCCTCTGAGTATTTTATTTTATTTTTAAGCATATCTTTTTTAACTTTATGCTCTTATTTGGACTTATTCAGTGTTTTTATGTTGCACTTTATCACCAAAGAGAGTTCCTAGTTTGTGAGTTATAAAAGTCTTCTGAAAATAAATAATATTCATTGTTAATAAAATAAGTATAAAGTAATAAACTAAATACCAATGACACAAATAAATGTTAATACATAAAATAATATACGTCAAATAAATCAAAGGTTGCGAAAATTTGTCTGAACACATTCTGTACTGGACAGGAGACACGGAGGAGACTGATGGACAATGGTCTACAGTCCAACAGCCAATCAGGACGCACGACACATTGGTCTACAGTCCAACAGCCAATCAGGACGCACGACACATTGGTCTACAGTCCCTTAGCCAATCAGGACGCACGACACAATGGTCTACAGTCCAACAGCCAATCAGGACGCACGACACAATGGTCTACAGTCCAACAGCCAATCAGGACGCACGACACAATGGTCTACAGTCCAACAGCCAATCAGGACGCACGACACAACGTACGTTAAAAAAATAAGCAAAATTACACTAAAAAATCAGCTAAATAGTGACAACTGTACTATTAAATGGCTTCTCCTTTGACGAATGCTTTACTTTTATGAATACTTTTGCTAACACAGCTGCCCTGGGGTAGGTTTACAAAAGTGTGGCAGCCAATCTACACCTAAAGCTGCTCCGACCAGCACTTATCACCAAACACAATCATGAAAAGCAAGGCGCGGAGTTGGGTTTGTGAGTGATCGCCGTAACCACAGAGCCACCGGCACCTCTCAAGCAACAACAACTACCAAGGTTAAATAAGTTATGTGTTTACAGATCAACTTTAACTTGAACTTTAACTCTATGCTACGTGCTGGTCCATAGATTTACATACAAAACACGTTAGCGTTTTAGCAAAAAAGTCTAAAAAAAAGACAATTTTCCAACTTTTTTCACCTAAAACCCTGGAGAACAAATGCGTCTGAAGCGTTGCACAATTGTCAGTTATCAGTATCTGCACGTCTTTCCGCTGCACTGTCCTCAGACTTCAGCCCGAGTCCAAGAGCCATTTTGAACCGAACGCTCCATTAACGCCCATCGCGCTAACAGGCTAACTGTGTCTGTGCAGCCGCAGTGCAGCTCAAAACTCATTTCAGATAAGCACCGGCGGATCACACTTGATTCCCTATCTGTCTGTCATCATCTCCTCGGTGGATGCTAACGTGCGTGCTAGCTAGCCGTGACCACTTAGCCGCACACATAAGCTAGCGCCGGAGTGAGACAGTAGCACTTTGACACTGTAATTAGCTGGAGTTAATGCAGTGGCGTCTCGTGGGCATTGATCCGGGCCCCTGATAATGTCCCCTGGCTCCGCGACCTGTTAGAATTATTAAGTGTGCGCCGCGTGTGAGGAAGAGGAAGAGGCGGCGCCGGGCAGTGAGCAGAAGGGCTGAGACGGGGAAATGATGTGAAAAAATAAAGATTAGAGTAAAGAGTGAAGTATGAAATGTGTTTGAAGTGAAAAGCTTGCGGTTTCGTGGACAAAGGGCGGCGTCGACGCGTTAAACAACGACTCAGGTGAGAAAAACGGTATATTTAAAACCAAAAGTGTCCAAGTTCAGCCCCTCCGACTGCTGCGTGCTATTGTTGTGCCCTTGAGCAAGACCTTGAATGTGGTGTTCAGTGGAGAAAATGGGGAAAAAACAAAACTAGTTCATTTTAAACGGTTTGCAGTTGTTATTCGCAGTTATTCCTCACTTAACGTCTGTGTTCCAAGCATTAAAATGACTCACCGTGATGAGTTTATAAGCTTTTTTTACAGCTTTCAAACCAGAGCTGAGTTTTTCTGCGATTGCTAACAACAACTAGCATGCTAACGCTCATCTTGACAGCACACGGCCGACTTCTTTTGACTGACAGAGCTGCTTATACATTATATCAGTACTGAGGCGCGTACGGCTGTCGTCCTTTAGTTGTTTTGTCGATTAATCGGTCGATAGCGTCTTAGTCGACTGAGATTTTGATTAGTCGACTGATTATTTTATGTCAATTTTAAGGATTTTTATGGGACGACAGCACCAAGAGCACGGCGTGTGGTGAGTTTGCTGAAGATTTGTAAGTGAATCACGAGTTGAGTCTCCATCTTTTCATGAAAATGCAGTTTCCTGGTACTTTTTTGTGTATAAATATTTGTTTTTGCATGAACATCTGTGGAAGTTTGGTCAGTTTGATTGGAGAGATATTTAATAGTTTGGAGAGTTTTGCCCTTCCGTCTTTTATTCGACTAATCGATCGGCAGAACGTGTTTTTAGTCGATTTCTTTAGTTGACTTATTGTGTAAATTGTGTAAAAACCGGGTGCAGCGCCTTAAGAACTAAATTTGTATTAAATATTGTTGATGGAGAATGTATTAGAATTAAACAAAGGTCACTGATTTAACCCTTCTCTAATGAAAAATAGTTTGAAAAGTTTCTGATTTGCATGTGGAGCTTACAGCCTCCTGACTGACAAGAACGCCTCGAACATGAGCTGCAGTTTGAGCGAGAACGACCCTCTCCATGAATAATTCTGCGCTCAGTCTCACCTGGGTTCAGCTCTGAGCCACGTTCCGAGCTCTTAATTAGTTTGCTTTGTTAACGGCAGAATTCATTTGGACACTGTTGTTATGCTGGATTTGCAAAGCTAACACACGGTTCACAGGCACATTTGAGACGAGCTAAAAGATAAATACGCCTCGTAGTTCCCCCTGAATGACAATGATACGTTTTTCATTTGAAACTGTGGCTTTTGGCTTTTATGCTAATCTAATGAATAGCTAATATGAATAAACTGCTTCTGCTCAGAGAGGTGTTGAAAAGTGACACAAAGTGACACTGGAGTACGCGGCGTTTTTACATATAAAGATCTCGATTTAGTGCAGTTTCATTTGGTGGAAGCAGGACGTGACGAGGGCTGTTGCCGGCGGACGCTATTCCAGTCGGTTTCACGGTGGCGTTGCATAAGCTGCAGGTCAAACGCGCTGAGTGTGGAGTGTGTGCACGCGGCTCTCCCTTAGGCCTCTTTCATCCCGTGGACGACGTGTGTAAACTGAGACACATACAGCTTCTATAGACTCGTGCAAACTTCAGCTGCCGCGCTCAAGGCTCTGCAAACACACGAGAGCTTTTGACTCATGGAAATATGGAGAACGTCTATTCCACCACACGGCGTCTCATATAAAACCAAATAAAGTTACAAAACAGCTAGAGGAGTTCAAATGATTGGCATTTTGTTAATACTGTATAAACCTCAGTGATTTTTATGTGTTTTATTTTATTAACAAGTGACAAATATTTGCTGGTCAGTCCACGCTCTGACCCTGACCTGTGGTCACGAGCTCTGGGTAATGACTGAAAGATCAAAATACAAGTGGTCGAAATGAGTTTCCTCCCCATAGTGGCAGGGTCCTCCCTTAAAGATGAAGTGAGGAGCTCAGTCACACAGGAGAAGCTCTGAATAGAGCTGCTGCTCAGGCATCTGTTGTGAACACCTCACTCCAGGCATGTCCCACCAGGAGGAGGCCCCGGGGAAGACCCGGGACACGCTGGAGGGACTACATCTCTCGGCTGGACTGGGAAAGCCTTGGGGTCCCCCCGGAGGAGCTGGAGGACATGTCTGGGGTGAGGGAAGTCTGTCCCTGCTTAAACTGCCGGGGGCAGTAATATATATTTATTTCCATGTTCCAGTTTACTGTGCATAGCTTTGATATTTGAGTTTCAAAATAATTAAACAAAACAAAAAACTAACAATTAAAAACATAATATATAACGTGACAGTTTGTGATGTAACGATGACGTGGAGCTGAGGGGTTTGGTATTTTATTGTAATATGTTTTATGTATAAAGGGACATATTTTTACTGTAGGTGTGAGATTAAGCTCTAAATGTCCTTGTGCATAAAACATGAAGCTCAAACAGCTTCAGCCTTTTCAGGACTTTTTCCAATTCAACAGATATAATATTTATTTTTAAATAGTTCACTGCGATGGCGACAGTCCTGAATCATCTGAACCCACAGATAAAATGATAAAGTCGCTGCTGCAGACAGAGCTGTGCCTCTGCTGGATTTTCTGCAGCCTCTTGTGATTCCACTCTTCTTCTTCTTCTTGGTCCTAAGTGTGGGATTTGTGATAATGTCGTGCGGTGATAGCCCCGGAGTCGCTGTAGTCCTTCGGCCGACCGTCAGGCTCTGCTGAAGAAGAGAGGGAGGGAAAGAGGTGAAGAAAAAGATCAATAGTCTGATCTTTGTCATGAGCGGATCAGAGGAGAAGTCTGTGTGTAAAGAACTGCTCAGTGGACCAGGACATGGGACCACAGCGTATTTCACTGTGCTACTGTGGACCTGCATCTTCTCCTGATCACAGTGAAGCAAAATGAGACGGAAAAACAACAGGGAAAAAAAAAAAGAAAAAAAAAAAGAAAGAATATACAACCTCCACGTCATTAAATAAAGTACAACATTCACATTCTGGCTGCAAAGTAACAAAGTGCATCTGTAGAGTTATGTCTGATAAAGATATTTAAAGGTGCACTTTGTAACTTTTCTGGCAATGTGTGTATCCACTGAATATGGTATTAAACTTATACAAGCAGGTAACGCCACCAGGCCAAGTTACAGGTCAGATCTGTGGAGAAGCGACCTTCCTCACAGTGAGAACACAGGTTTTTCAAGACATTTTTACCAATTATAACTGGACCAAAGGTTTAATCCTCTTCTTTGGAACATTCCAGACTAAACCAACACATCGCTATGGAGACGAGCAGGTGATGGGCCCTCCTCCAGAAAGGTTACACAGTTTATCTTTAATCACAGTGCCCATTTGTGATCAGGTGACATGCGAGAAGGTGATTTTGAAATGAAAAGACACACACGTTTTTAATTCTGTACGTAATGTGGATGAAATATAATATAAGAAAAGAAGATATTTGTGAATTTTGACAGATGTAAAATAGTCCGATTGTGAGATAAAACCAAACACACACCCCCCCCCACACACACACACACACCCCCACACACACACACACACACACTGATGCATTTTTGCCTTCTCCGTCGCTCGCTCGGCTGCAGTCGTTTGCTCCGTGTCAGTACGAGCAGCTCGGGTGAATCTGACGTGGCAGGTGAGGCGGCGGGCGCGGCGGGTCGAGGCGGGTCGGGGCGGGTCGGCGGGGGGAGGGGCAGACCGGAGGGGGTGTAATTAGGTGGGGGGGGGGGGTGACAGACAGGTGAAGGAGACGGGACAGAACACATGATTGGGCCTGTGTTCAGACGGAGCTGAGGGGGGATGTGTGCGATGCTCCTTGATTGGATCTCGTAGTAAAGGTTTTCCACAAACAAAAAAGGATTTAAAAAAAAATAGAAATAACGAGTAAATGGTTTAAAAGCAGGTGTGGCTTTTCAGTCGGCAGTGACTCGAATGTTTATGGCAAAAAAGTGTCTTCAAAAACATGATTTAGTAGTTAGTCAGGCACAAGTTCATCTGAAAAGTTCCTGGGTTTGACGAGGTATAAAAAAACAAAACGGAACAAAACAAAAACATTATTTGCAATTTCATTAAGGAATTGCAATTTAGGAATAGGAAGAAAGTGACCAGACATTATGCTTTATTGTGATACTAAGGAAAAGGCTCAATACTCAATACTTTTAAGACTAGAGTCAAGTTTCAACATAAAATAATAGATTCTGTGATAGTTCTGGACCAGGCGTCGATAACCCACTGAGTGCCTTGGGAAAGTATTTAATTTTATAAGTATTAATTGTATTTAAGTGTATTTTATTTGTGTTAGTTCTTTTTAAATGTGTTGTTTAAATTGGAAGATTATTGTGATCTTGAAATATTAAAATAAAACTATATTTTCATTATTTTTCGTCGCTCGAGTCGGTATATACAAAACAAAACAAAACAAACCCTCACACCTCATAGACGACAGCTCACAGTCCTGCGTAAAGATGAAAATGACTTCGTACAGCCTCGATTTGGTAAAAAAACACACAATCTATACAGTGTTGTCTTCATTTTAGATGTCAAAAAGTACTTGCATCTCCCAGTGTTTTCTTTTCCGTTTGGGGGTTAAAGGTTAAAGGTTGCCGACCCCTGGACTAGACCGTTATAAAACTATTATCGATATTTTAAATGTGTCTAGTTTCGATACAGATTTCAGTATCAGTTCACATCTGAGTGATAATACTAAAACATCTTAATGAAACAATATATTCTTCTAATTAGGCCTGACTCAAGTGTCTTGCCCAGGGACACAACTGCAGTGACCTGACTCGTCCAGCCCGTCTCGCTTCTGTTGACCTTTTCTGGCGCCTGACACCGTCCTCCAGCTGAACGAGAGGTGAACACGTGTCAATTATATCTGTCGTTGACTTTGCAGAGACTGGGCTCAGCGGTCAGACAGGGACAGGGACAGGGACAGGGACAGGGACAGGACTGTGTTTCAAATGTGCACGGGCTTAGAGAGACGCTCAATAAAAGTTTAACAAAGTGATGTCCCCTGCTGTCGTGGTCGTGTTGTAACGCGTCGGGTTCGAGGAAATGTGTCGATATTTGAACAGCTTTGATAATCCAGTTTCATACGACGATCGACACAAACTTACTCAACGTTTACTGCTCTAAAAATATAAATCTATGGACGAAAAGTAAGATTTGTTACTAATAAAAAGTGTTGAGTAGAGCAAGAACCAGTGATGGGAAGAATATTTACAGAATATTAACACCCAAATGAAATGTATTTTGTGTTACATGGTCCCATCAGAGTCCTGTATTCTCAAAAACTACAATACTTTTACACATTTTATTGCATTAAATTATGGCGTAAAAGTGTAAAAACGACTTCATTTTTGTTGCACTGTTTGTTTTGCGTTCATTTGTGTTTAATTAAAGTCGAAGAGACACATTGCTCGAGGTGTGTTTTCTATTTTTCTCTAAAACCTCGCACTTCAAAGCCAGAATTACACCATAAATTATAAATCACTGCCATGTTTCCCTTTGATTGTTTTTATTTTGGATCCCAACAACAAACTGTACTGGAAAACTGTTACTCAAAAGAAAACATATTTTCTGTGTGTGTATTTAGTTACTTTTACACAAGAATTAATAAGAATCTCCATTGTTTTATCACCAATTTGTCATCAGTTTTATCTAGAAACACTTGATAATACACTCATTTAACAGTTTTCTACGACTATAATAACAATATGATGTTGCTTTGAGCTCCTAAATATTCTAAGTTGGCATTTTTGAACTTTTATTCTCGTCCAAAACGTAACAGGACGTGTTTTGTGTCACGTATATTTATATTTAGTCCATGTTTCTATGTAAAGCTTCAAGAAGATGACGTCACAGACCAATTTAGCCATTAAAAAAAACAAAAAAACAACATTATTTCTTCTTCTCCACCTTTCAATGCGCCCGCAGATGCAGCTTTAGCGCCCTCTGTTGACGTTTTGCACGGCTAATTTTCACACATCCGGCTATTTCCAAGTCATTAAACTAAAACAACGGCACAAATGACATGAGTATTTAACCAAAATCAAGTTTAGAAAGCGCTCGTGTAACATCCTCCCTCCATAAACCTTACGCCGGAGACTTCAGGCGTGTGTAATCCGTGCACGTTCCCGCTCTTATTACCTGACACTGGTGATTTGTTAGAACTCGATGCACTTTGCTGCACATGCCATACACAACGTAACAGCTCCCTCTGCTTCAAGGTCGTATAGTCCCTTATCTCATTGTAGTAGCGCCTGTATTCAGAGTACACGTGAATAAATACTGCATTGTAAACAGGTGATGTGTATTCTGCATTATACTTGTACTTGTTTGCTCCATGGGGCTCGCAGAAAACAGAATTAAAGACCGAACGCAACAAAAACAGTCAATATTTGGGACACGTCACAGCTCTACCCGTGATTATTGTGATGTATTTTGTTAAACGACTTATAAAAGAAAACTGAGTGTTGTCATTGGCTGATTTACTTGTGCAATAAACAGACGCATTTCTTTTTATTTAACTGTGTAAATCTTGGTCTAAGACGCTATCAGGCAGAGCTGTCATCACATACGTTGCTGAGGAGGACAGTTGTGACATAAATGACAGGATAAATGAAGAGCGATAGAGTGTTTTTATGTAAATAGATTCACAATTACTCAAAAAAAATACATGTAGTTTGGAATATCCTGATATACAAGTGTGAGCTGGGTTTTGTTCAGTTCGTATTTGTACTTTAACTTCGCTAATCTTAACCTAAACTCTTGTCTTAAACTTTTTTTCACGCATCGTCTTCGCTTTAAATCATATTGTGGATCTAATAATAAAGGATTTACATCACGGAGACCTGATTTTTGTTCTCAAAGTGGGTGAAGAAGTGGATTAAGTGAGTGTGACGTCACCCAGAGCTCCAAATGAACTCATCGAGGCAGTTATGGGGTGAATTTGGAGCAGAGTTGGATCATAGTGCATAAGTATCATAGCAACCAAAGAGCCAATCAGGATCCAGGGTGTTAAAGGTGACGTCCCTCTGGTTTAGCAGGGAGCGGCCACTAAGCAATGCTGTGATTCAAACCTGTTGCTGATGTTAGCGGGAGTGCACTCGGGGAAAGAAGTAGTGAAATAGTGGAATAAAAAGCCCAGGATCATGTCGAGTGGTGTCGGTTTCTGTTCTGTTGCATAAAGATCCGACGCAGAGGCTCAGAGATCGTCCTGCAGATGTTTATTGATGTTTATTTACAGCAGAACAGTCGGGTTCAAGGCAGCGTCCAGCAACAGTAGAGATGAATGAAGCAGAGTCTAGTAGAGTCTGGGAGAGTCTAGTAGAATTTAGGACAGTTTAGGAGAGTCTGGGAGAATTTAGTAGAGTCTGGGAGAGTCTGGCTGAGTCTGGAAGAGTCTAGTAGAGTCTAGTAGAGTCTCGTAGAGTCTAGTAGAATTTAGTAGAGTCTGGGAGAGTTTGGAAGAGTCTGGGAGAATCTAGGAGAGTCTGGTAGAGTTTAGTAGAGTATAGTAGAGTCTTGTCGAGTCCGGTAGAGTCCTGTAGAGTCCGGTAGAGTCCGGTAGAGTCCGGGAGAGTCTGGGAGAGTCCGGGAGAGTCCGGGAGAGTCCGGGAGAGTCCGGGAGAGTCTGATAGAGTCCGGGAGAGTCTGATAGAGTCCGGGAGAGTCTGATAGAGTCCGGGAGAGTCTGATAGAGTCCGGGAGAGTCTGATAGAGTCCGGGAGAGTCTGATAGAGTCCGGGAGAGTCCGGGAGAGTCCTGTAGAGTCCTGTAGAGTCTGATAGAGTCTGATAGAGTCCGGTAGAGTCCTGTAGAGTCTGGGAGAGTCCGGGAGAGTGTCGTAGAGTCTTAAGCAGTGTGATTGTACCAGGGACTGTACCTACTAGAAGAACGGGGGTTTAGCATTAAGTCTAAAGCAAAGTTGAAGAAGGTGAGTGTTTTATAACCTTTGAGTCGGGGGGTTTACAGATCAAGGGCCACACATCAGGAGATGAGGCTTCAACAGAAATAACCAGAACATAGTCGTTACTTTCCCTGTGATATTTGGCTAGAGATGTGTGGGAAACAGACGTTTTTGCATCTTTGTAAGAAAATAAGCAACGTATTACACTTGTATATTGTCTACATCAGGTTAATACAAACATTTTAAGATCAAAACGACGAGTCCGACAGCAACAGTTACAGAGAGAGGGACAAAAATGTAAAGTGAACTGAAGACAGAGTTGACGGAGCCGGAAGTGCGCCCATGAGCCCCTTTTATTTGAAACGCAGTATATACGCAGCGATAAGTACCTCCCCTCACACCCACATATCAGAGACTCAAACTGTGGCCTTTTCACCCACAGTTTGCGTCTCTGTGCGGATCGTCTCGTCCACGCTCAGATACTTAACGTACACAGCAGATGTCAGATTACTGCGTTTTATGTGGGCTCGAGTTGCCCTAAATAAACCATCAAAACACATTATATTACCGTTTGCTAAGCGCATCCGGATTCATTTTACATTCCAGTTTTATCATTTTATTGTAATTATGTACGTAATTTAAAGGCTCATAGGCAAAATGAAATAGTACGAACGTGGAATTAGGGGGAAAAAATCATAAAATATATACAGATAATGTGAATTCAGGTGATTTTAACTCAACGTTTTACTAATAATCGCATCAGTATGAAACTATTTGTACGATATATAAGGATTTGAACAGAAAAATAACTTAAAATGAACTGAAAATCACTCAAAAACCGCACTGCAGCAGCTGATTCTTGTCGTATTTACGCCATTAGTTTCTGTTATCCATTAGACTATCATTGTATTGATAAGTACATTTGCACAACAGGACGTGATTAGTGTTTAAACTATTTCCTGGTCTTACTACTGACCCCCGCCTCCTTACAGCACCACCTCAGATCAAACCAGTCTTATAAAAGTGGGGGTGTTAAATTGCCTTTAGAGCCCAGAGGATTTTGAGGAAAACTCTATCACCTTTAATCAGGCAGCTGCTAATGAAGCACAGGTGAGTGTTTTTATCTGAACCGAGGCATGAATGAAGTGTTTGACCTTGGAGTGGGAGTAGTAATGTAGTACTAGTGATTTAAAAAAATAATACGAGCATTTATAATGATAACAGTTGGTTGGCGTCGTTGTTTTGCCTCCAAGACGTGATCATTAACTAAACGTCTTTTTCCCATTTTTCCCATTTTTTGCAAAGACAAGGCAGGTTTATTTGTACAGTACAATTCATGAGCAAGGTAAGAAAGACATTAAAATCATAATACAACAAATCAAAACATTAATAATCACAAATAATCATCATAAAATTAACACTAAAGGAGAAAAGTGCAGAATAAACCCCTTTCAGTCACATTCACAGATAAACAGAACAGTTTGAGTCTGGATTTAAACATCGTCAAAGTCGAGGTCTGAGTCACATCTTCAGGAAGTTTAAACTGAACAAAACTCAAACACTGATTTAACATGTTTAGACCCGGTTTAGTCCCGGTTTAGAATACACTAGTTTTGATTTTGAACTGTTATTTTGTACATCATGCCACAACCTCATCATGGAAAACACACAAGAAATGTGTCAAAGAAGGAAATAGAGCCACTGCACGAAAGTTTGAGCTTTAAAGAAGGAAATAGAGCCACTGCACGTACGTTTGACCATTACAGAAGGAAATAGAGCCACTGCACGAAAGTTTGGCATCAATGAATCGATGGTGCGACGTTGGAGGCGGCAGCGGGAAGAACTGTTTTTCTCATGAACACTTTATAATATCTGCACTAAACTGGACACTTTATAACACCGGTCACTTTAATAAGCCACTTTGCACTGTTGTTCTGATGCTGCTGTTGTACATATTTTCTCCCTTTAAGTATTTCATTTGATTTTTTTAAGCATATCTTTTTAACTTTGTGCATGCCCTTATTTGTATTTGTATTTATTCAGTGTGTTTATGTTGCACTTTTTCACCGAAGCAAGTTCCTAGTTTGTGAACTGTGTTCACAGACTATGGCAATAAAAGTCTTCTGATTCAGATTCTGAACTTAGTCAACGTAAAAAGACGACAAAGTCTTTCAGAGGAAATAAACGCAGATGGTTTGTGTTGGTGCGGTTTTATTTTCTAAACCTGTAGGTAGAGTATGTTCATCCCGTGTTGACGTCGTGTTGGTGCAGATTTTCAGCGGGCACAGTTTGAAAAAAGCATGAAAAAACCTCCGCGTACCGTCTTTCTGTGTAAATATCTCATACAACACATAACATACGGCTTGTATTCAAGTGCGACTTATATTTGTACAAACTTAATTTTCTTTTAAAATTCAGCAGGTGCGGCTTATATTCAGGGTTGCTCACTAGTCACAAATTTACTTTATGAAGAACATTTCCATAATAATCCATGGGGTTATTTTGGCGACTTGTTTAAATCACTCTACGAGGAGCACGTAATTAGTTGTGGCAAATTTAGTCGTCAAAATTTAAAAACGAAGAATACTTTTATGTCCCGTCTTTCAAACGCTACAACAGTTGGTGCAGCCCGTTACTCAGACGATAAGAAGAAGACGGACGTGGTGCTAAATGTGAGAGAGCGAGAGGCTGACGGCGTGAGGCCACTGACCTGAAGGATCTGATTTCACTCTGTCCAGACGCCTTCGGACGCCCCGCACATTCATCACGACCTCACAATCGCATCCTGTAAATGCGTCGCTTCTGCACGCGCCTCCCTCTGCTCTTCATCTTCATCTTCGTCCTGTCAGAGCGCCGGACCCCGTGATCGCGCTTTGGTCTTGTAACGCTGGCGTCCGAATACGAAAAGAAAGCGAAAAACACAGAAGAATATGTGTTTTTCTCAAATAAACTTGTGACCGTCTGATCAATGTGTCACGTCTGAGGTTGTACGGGATAAATGTAGGTTTGTGTTGGGCAGGGCATCTGGCATAATGAGCCAAATCTTTCTGAATGAGTTAATCAACCTGTTCTTGCTGTATCACATTTTCTATTTCAATTGAAGTGAGAGTTTGTAACTTTCTGGAGGTGGAAAGTCAAAATTGTCCGTGTAATCTCTCAATCGTCCAAGTCGTAAAAGCCAAAATTAAATCTGTCACTGGACAAAAAGTCGTAGAAGTGAAAACGTTTGGCTGCTCGTCTTCAGTTGTGGTCAGATTTCTGCTGGACACTGCCTTATAACAGTCTAAAGGGAGGAGCTAACGACACCGAAACTGTAAACAGCCTTAATCGCCAACATTCAACCTTTAATGGCCCTACTAACTCACTCTATTCTTCTCTTTGTTTCCTTTCACCATAGTTCAGAACGTTTTCCCTGGAGATACAGAAGAAACCGTATTTTCCAGAGTATAAGTCACACCGGCCAAAAAAAAGCATAATAATAACGAAGAAAAAAAACATATTGCACATATAAGTCGCATCCCCAGAAAAACTATGAAAAAAAAGTGCAACATAGTCCAGAAAATATGGTACTTAAATGATCAACCAAAATCTGTATCGATCTACGAGTTATTTGGAAGGATTTGTTTACACTGTTAATGAACTTCTGTGTGAACTGCTACGTGCACTTTATGTTTGATACTCGTAGAAATACTTTTACCAGCACAATACATCTCCCTCTTTTAATGAGTACCGTATTTCCCGGACTATAAGCGACACTTTTTTCATAGTTTGTCCAGGGATGCGACTTTTACTCAGACTTATAAGTGATATAAGTGAAGTGCTCTTGATCTCGGACTTTGTAAAATAAATTTCCCCAAAAAATGCGACTTATACTCCAGTGCGACTTATGTATATATGTTTTTTCTTCATTATTATGTTGTTGTTTTTTTATTGTGCGACTTATACTCCAGTGCGACTTATGTATATGTTTTTTTCTTCATTATTATGCTTCTTTTTTTTTTTATTGTGCGACTTATACTCCAGTGCGACTTATGTATATGTTTTTTTTCTTCATTATTATGCTTTTTTTTTTTTTTATTGTGCGACTTATACTCCAGTGCGACTTATGTATATGTTTTTTTTTCTTCATTATTATGCTTTTTTTTTTTATTGTGCGACTTATACTCCAGTGCGACTTATGTATATATGTTTTTTCTTCATTATTTTGCTTTTTTTTTTATTGTGCGACTTATACTCCAGTGCGACTTATGTAATTATATGTTTTTTTCTTCATTATTATGGTTTTTTTTTATTGTGCGACTTATACTCCAGCGCGACTTATGTATATGTGTTTTTTTCTTCATTATTATGCTTTTTTTTTGGCTCGTGCGACTTATACTCCAGAAAATACAGTAATTGATGCAGAATTATTTCATTTTTTTACTCAACCAAGTATTTCTTTAGTCACGTACAGCCATTTTTCGAGCACATATTACAATATATCCAAATAAACTTGTATGTATGCACCATATAGTTGTGATATAACTTCTAATTTATAAATATAATCAAAATACTGAGTACTGCTACTTCAAACTGTAGAGCAGACTTATGGAACAGAGGCTGTGTGTAAAGGGAAATGTGACCAAACTCTTAAGACTTGCTACGACATGTTTATAGAAGTGACAAGAGAAGAAGAAGAAGAAGAAGAAGAAGAAGAGTACGAGAAATCACACGTACGACTAAGGTGTTTTGACATCAGAGCAGTGTCACTTCTACTTTCAGCTTCGAGAACTGAATATCATAAAAAAAATATTATTTGTTGGTGAAAAATTTGATACAGACAAATATTTTAGTCCTTATAAAATTAAAACTAAATATTTAAGTTGAATTTTGTCTAGAAAACACAATAAACGTTCACTTTTTTTCCACTTTTTTCTTCAAACTCGAGTTCAAAGGCAGCTCTGTCTTTGGTCCCGTCTTATTAGCGCTCGCTCTTTTTTTTTTGTCGTCTCTAATCTCATTGAGAAAAAACAGAAACCAAACTCCCCTTTGTGCAAAACTTTGAAAGAGTTGTGTGACTGACTCTGGTTGACAGTTTACGTTGGAATAATTCAGGTGATTTAACTTTTTACACACGTTTTCATACCTCGAAGTGCATCCGTTTTGTTTTGTAACGCACTGGTTGAATCTTCAATCTCAAATAATTCTAATTTTTACGATCATATTTGGTACATTTTGAAAGGTTTAGGGTGCTGTTTGTCATAATCACAGACTGTTTATTTAAGATGAACATAGCTAACCTGCTGCGCCGCCACATTTAAAAAAAAAGAAATAAACATGAGCGTAATTCGGGTCCACTGGCTTCAGTTCACTTTCTATTGAAATTTTGAACTTAAAGCGTTTGTTTCAACCCGCTCTACATGATCTTTTATTCATTTTATTTTGCCATTTTGTCTGTAAATCAAGATATGAACATTAATAACAGACCAATCAGGCGCCTCATTTCCCCAAGGTCATCTCCTGTTAGCGTTAGCGTTAGCAGTTAGCAGTACCTGATTTTTTTTTAAATGTTTGCAGTGGTTCAAAGTTATTCTTTACTTATTATTCGCTGCAATGTGTTTATAAACGCTTTTCACAATTTTCAGAGGCTTCAGCAGAGTTTTGTTGTCTCGGTAAACAAAAACAACAACTAGCAAGCTAACCTCACACTTCATGATTCTCAGACAATAAAACACTTTGTAATTAGATATGAACGTTAATAACAGACCAATCAGGCGCCTTGTTTCCTCTAAGCTCAGCTCTTTTTAGTGTTAGCTACAGATTTGATTGATGGCGCTGTGTTTGGTGTGAGCAGTACTGTCAACAAACTCGCTCCTGATTGGCTCTTCGGTTGCTATGCTAACACACGCTCGGATTTCCACGTGTGAAACTCTGATATATACGTCTACACAAAGTTTACGGTCAGTGTAAAGGAAATTAAAATATTGTGTGATTATTTTACCTTTTAGAAATCACTCGGTCTTACTTAACTTAAACTCATTTGTTTTGGTGTTAGAAAACCTTTCGTGTAAACACTTTTGTTATGCTAATCGTGTTAAGATGTGTCTGTAATGTAAGTGAAGATAGATGCAATCAGACCAAACCGTTGACTTTCAGATCTTTCTCCTTTAAAATGCATTGCACCTCGTCTTGTTTTGACTCGACATGTTCCATCCTGAGGTGATCGAGCTCGTGAAGCCTCCAGGAGCTCGTCCGACCACACCTCAGGACGAGCGTCACATCTTTACTTCGAAATCTGTGTCCTCTGGTCGTCTCAAACTGTATAAACTTGGTGATTTGCGTCGTTCAGGTCTGACATTAGGGGGAGACGCTGTTGGCAACTCGATTTTTATCTATTTCTTGTCATCTTCGCTTCGACATTCATCATCAGAGCCTGCAAAAGGAGATTTATTTCCACAACAGTCAGAATAAATACAAAATACACTAAACATTTGCGTAGATGGTACAAAATCAAACGTGACATCCAGTTTTAGCTGCAAAGAAAAGAACCGGACACAGATCTGGTCACGTAACTGAACCTGAGACCTTCTTGTAACTTGTTCTACTCGTAAAAACAAACAATACTTTATGATTCCCACTTACCAGACAATCATTTTCAAACTCTAATAAACAACAAATCAGGAGCGTTGGTCCCTTAAGTAATTAAAACCAGCCACAAATCACTAGAGATAATCAAATAACCAACGGCAGCGGGACCAGTCACATTATAACGCCGTGTCTCATGTCGTTTTGGGACGTCGTTTGCAATGATTTTGGTGTCATTTTAGGTCTATTCCATATCAATCGCCCACCTCCGCCTGACTTTCAGCCCACGTTTCGCCCTCGCAGGAGCAATCGGGTCGACGAAAGATAAAGAAGTCCATAGAAATGATGACAGAGACGCTATAATGTGCAAACAGAGATTTACACAAGTGGAAAATGGGAAAAATATGAGGCGTGGGGTGAAAGATTGTAAAAAGCAAACAAATTTAAGATAAGCATTTGACCCGGGACACTTGTCTAAATCTTGAGTCGTGCGTTTACAGCCAGGAGTAGCATTAGCTTAACGTGAATGTTTTAGCTAAAGGTGCTGTACCTGATTTTTACTGTGTTAAAAATCTGAAAAAAGTGGTTCAAAGTTATTCTTCACTTACCGTATTTCCTGGACAATAAGTCGCACCGGCCAAAAAATGAATAATCACGAAGAAAAAAACATATATAAGTCGCACTGGACTATAAGTCGCGGGAAACTCAGCAGAATATGAACATGTTCTTTGTCTGATTTTCTCTCTCAGATGTCTTTTAAACTACCGTAATGTTGAAATTTGACACAGGAGGAGTAGATACAATAATAATACAGACAATAACGAAGATGTGACATTATATATTTGAGTAATTTCACATATAAGTCGCACCCCTGGACAAACTATGACAAAAGTGACACTTATAGTCAGAAAAATGCGGTACTTTATGAATTCAGAGCATCCAAATTACTGCGACGAGTTTATAAACACTTTTCACAACTTAAGCGGAGTTTTGCTGTGTCGGTAAGCAACAACTAGCATGCTAACCACCCACTTTATGATTCTCAGACAGTAAAACGCTTTATAATTAGATGCAGACAGTACAGAGTAAACTTATTTTGACCTCAAGAGCTGCTTATTTGGGGGTTTTTTTGCTCAAATACCTCAAAATAACTGGGTACGAGCCTTTTTTTTTTATAGCTAGTCACTTCATTTTCACTTCGTTATTGCATTTTGAGGCAATGTTTTCAGCGTCTCTGTGGAAGCCCATCTCCCGGCCGCCGCTGTTCCAGATTCTAGCGCCAGCCCTTCTCCACGGAGACGCTTTGGCAGTGGATTGGGCCAAGCTTTCACTGGCCTGGGCCGGTCCACCCGAGGGCCCGTCTGGTGGAGCTGGAGGGAATATGTGGAGTTTACTCTGGCACATGAGCCAATACAAGATAAATGCCGCGCGAACGAGAGACGTACGGTAATTATCTAAACTAAAACGCGGAGATTGACTTATTTTTGTTCATAATTTTCCACAAAACCAACTGGATTAATGACGATACTAAACAATACGCTTGAATAAGGTCACACAGAGCGCGCACTCGCCTGAGATGACTGCGTATGTTTGTCGACGCTTTTAGATCGTTAACGGATTAATCGCAGCTCCCAAAGTTCTGATAAGGTTCAAAACAGCGTTATCAAAAGATGCGCACGTCTAACACTGTCTGCGGTCAGTCACGTTAAGGTCAGAGGAGAAGGATGGAGCGAAACGTTGTCTGTTTAATCGCTCCGTCGTCCAGATGTGGAGCTACGGAATGTAACGTTGAAAATAGTGAAAGACTCTACAGCAGGAGTTATTGACATTTTTGAAACTAAGAGGCTACTTCATGGGCCAGTTTGACCAGTGCAACCAGTTTGATGTACGTTCTTCTGAAATAACACGTTTGCTCAGTTTGCCCTTAGTTCTACCTCAGGGGCGTCAAACTCATGTTCACCGAGGGCCACATCAGCAAAATGGCCGCCATCAAGGGCCAGATGTGACTGTGCGGCAGAGTAAATGTCACTAAATGTAACTGAATGTCATGTAAAATAAATGTAATTCCTTTTTAACTTGTTAAATAACGGTTTCTGTGATAAACTGACATTTTTAAAAGTGTGTATCTGGTCGGGACACACCTGCTCACAGACCTTCAGCTCTGCTTCAAATACAGACTTTTACACACTTTTAATTATTGGACAATTTGTTGTTTTTCTCGCAGACTCACTTTTTCACACTTAGCTCCGTGTTTGGACGTGGACTGTACCGACCTCGCCTCATAACACAAAAAACACACAGGTTTTTCTCCTCAAAGCACAAACTTGTATTCACCTTCACCTTTGTTCCTTCCAACTTTCATTCATTTCACTTCATGAACATTTTGTGATGATTATTTGCAAATATTTCTCAGTTCCACTTGCAGGGAAAATCTCATTAGTTTATCATCAGTGCAAACATTAAAGCAGCAGAGACTTATTTTAAAATGCCTTTTAATTTTATCTTCTCGCGGCCACATAAAATGACGTGGCGGGCTGCTTTTGGCCCCTGGGCCTTGAGTTTGACACATGTGTTCTACATTAATAATGATAAGAACTGATCATGTTTGATTTCTCACAATCAACAATGACAGAAAGGTACGAAACAGATTCATTCATGAGCCACTGACAAACATTTTAAACACAAACTTTGTGGCGCCATGTTTCAAAAAGTTATCACTTATTTAATGTTCAATTTACATATTTTAAAATAAATCTCAGTTGCTTTTTACAACTTTTTCGCCGGTCTTGTGAAAAAAGCCTGTTGCGTACCCAAAGCCTTTAGCTCGGGGCTTTTTCTGCCCGTAGGGGGCGTCCCAGTGGGTATTTAGCGTGGAGCTCCACATTGTGCCGCTTTGCCGTCGCCACAGTCGAGATGAGACACACGCACGTTTCTTTTATAGTCTTAACTGGGTTAAGTTCTTTCTTTTATTGTTTCAATGTTTAAGTGTTTATGGTTTTATTTTAAACACTTTTTGAGTTAAATGGATTCAGGTCTTCATAAGTCCAGTGTTTGATGAGATCCTGTTAAAGTTGTACCAACCACACCTGAAGTAAAAGGTGTTCACCTGGAGGAGGAGCTTCTGGTTTCAGAACATTTCATTTTCAACTTTTTCCCCCTCAATTTTGGTCTTTATAATTGCAAACTGTAAAATCACAATAGCATTATAACATCTTTTTGTTGCTTCTTTGTTACGATAATGATGCTTCTGCTACTATACATAAACTTAAGTTAAGTGCTAAACCAGGGACGTCAAACTCATTTTCACAGAGGGCCACATCAACAAAATGGCTGCTCTCAAAGGGCCAGATGTAACTTTAAGACAGAATAAATGTAACTAAATGTAATGTAAAATAAATGCAACTTATTTTTAATCTTGTCAGTTAATCGTTTCTATATTTATTACTTATTCAAATTACAGATATTGTATATGGATTTACATAGATATGGAAAAAATGGCTGGCCGTTTAATTTACTTTGTCGGGGGGCCACATAAAATGACATGGCGGGCCGCATTTGGCCCACGGGCCTTGAGTTTGACACATGTGCTAGACCCTTAAAGACGTTTTGTCATTTTTTTCTGTTTCTATCACTTATGCTTGTGTCTTAAATGTTATTTCTTTGCCTGGAGCTGTAGACTTTATAAAGTGGACGGAGTAAGTGCGACGTCACCACAGCGTTCAGCTCCAGTCAAATGAAGCTCGTTAAAGCTAGCAGTTATAGCGGCTAATTTAGAGCTGAGTTTCATATTTGGAAGTATCATAGCAACCAAAGAGCCAATCCAGAGCGAGAACATTGAGGATAACAGCAACACTGTCAATCAAACCTGTTGCTAACGCTAGCGGGAGCGACCTCAGCGAAAGAAGGACCTGATTTGTCTGTTATTAATGTTCATATTTCAATTTACAGACACAATAGTGAAATAAAACCACCAGGATCATGTAGAGGGTTAATACGAACATTTAAGACCAAAATGAACGAAAAGGGGGCGACAGTTTCTAATTTAAAGTGAATCATTTGGAAAGTGGTGGCTAGCACGTTAGCTCTGTCCATGTACGTGCGGTAAAAACACAACAGATTTAACTTTTATTCAATCCGAGGCATCTATTTACTGTTTTCATGAAGATTTTGATGCATTTTTTTGGATCATTCCAGACAAAAACAACAACATCCTCCCCCTAAACACACATAAAGAGCCCGTTTAACCTAAAATTATGAGAAAAGTTTTAAAAGTAGCCCATTTAACAGTGTGGAACTTTATCAGGAGCTGCCCAGCATTGATTTTAGTTTCCGGTGAATGTTGGAGATATTGGTTTGTTAAGATTAGGGACGGAGTGATGGTTAAGATTCGGGACAGAATGAGAGCAGCCGTGATGGTAATAGATATAATCTGCACCCTGAGATTGGGCTGTAATGATGCAAAATGGCTGAAACGATAAGGGCAGATTAAAAGTGACAATTAAAAGTTGTAGAAAGCGATAGAAGTGTTGGAGGAGAAAGGAAGGAACCACCGCGAGAAGCAAGACGATTTTTGTTTTGTTACGGATGTACGAGAGACAAATGTGAAGTAATAAGTATAAACATCAAGTGAAATGTGTTTTTGTCGTGAAAACATCAAGAACCGAGCGTCTGTTATTGTTCTGTTTTACATAATTGGTCAAATGTGGCGTTTATCAAGTTCAACATTTGTGGCGACTGTTTATTTTTGGATATTTTTCTTTTGAATAACATGAAACAGCGCTGATTTCTGGAGTTATCGGGTTATTGAAATGAGAATATTCAGATTTGTTTCTGCAAAAAGGGCAAACTAATGTGGCAACGACAAAAATGAAAGCGTTATTTTAAAAGTCTTTGTAGTTTCAATTACAACAGTTGCGCTAAAACTCTCTGACACGGGTCACCGGGCGTTTTTGGTGATTTGATTTCTCTTTATGACGTGATCTGACGCGTTATGGCCAAATATATGTACTCAGCTCCAAGGCCGGTCTTAGTCTTTAGGGGGCCCCAGTCTTTAGGGGGCCCTACGCAGAATTTACCGTTGGGGCCCTCACCTCAAAATTAAAACATCATCTTAACTAGTTGGGCCCTGCACCAGAGAAATGTTTAAATTCTAGACATTTTCTTCTTGATTTCCGGTTCTTTTAAATGTTCCAGTTGACTAAAGTGGGTTTACACTGTCCACACCGATGCCCGACGCAAAAACAAACGTAGGCAGCACATTGTTAGCTACTGGAAATCATTTTAGAGCACATGCGTCAAACCCAAGGCCCCCGGGCTAACTGCGGCCCCCCCACGTCTTTTTATGTGGCCCGCAACAAGATAAATTAAAAGGTTTGACTGTCTTAAAATGTCAGTTTATGAGGAAATACGGTTACACAGCCATATTTTTACATCTACGGAAATGTATATGCGATATTTGTAACTCAAATATGAAATAAATACAGAGACGGTTAAAAAAGTAGTTGCATTTATTTTACGTGTGGCCCTTTTGGAGTGACCCTCGGTGAAAATGTGTGTGACAAACCTGTTTTAGAGGAATATTCAGACTAGTATAAACACTCAAGCGATGTTTCGTTTCCAAGAAAACTTTCATGAATCCAAAAACAACCAATAACGTCACAAATGTTAGCATAACTTGGCATAATACGTCCCATTGAATTAGCCCCTCACTTATTATAATGACCAGCAGATCTCAGCTCTATTATCTGAAACACAATTCGACTAAACACATCCGCAGATGAATATTACAGGGCCGAGGGGAGATACTTGACTGCGGCTTATTAATAGTGAAGTTTGATTAGCGACGATGACCTTACGCTGAACCGCGACGTAGCCTTGTGTCTCGCCGTCTCGAGGGGGTTCAAGTATAAAACAGACGGAGCCGCTCTGTGTGACCTCGTACCGACACCACCCACACCCGGGTCTGCACCAGCGAGCGCCCCGTCCAGGTAAGGCCGCTAGCGAACGAGAAGACGGAGAAGATGGTTATCGCTAGAAAGCTACGGTTAAGCTAACTCATTATTCTGAGGCGGTTCAGTCGTTTTTTAGCATTAGTAGAAGTCATTGTTAGGAAAGAAAAAGAGGGTTCTGCAAAATTGAGGTTATTTTACGAAAGATAAAAGTACTTTATCAATAAGGTAATTACATTTTCAAGATTAAATTTTACGATAGTTTCAAGGTCGAGTTTTAAAAAGACACAAAAAGCTGAGCGTGTCCAGAGCTGCACATTTTTTCGTTATGTTTTATGAATAATTATCAAGCTAAAGATGCTTGAATGGAAAGTGTTGTGTTAATTAATGACAGTAATATTTTGTTTACGCGTCAGTTTGAGAGATGTTTGCTTTTAAATGCGGCCGTCACGAGCAGATTAGAGCGAATTTACATTTTTAATTTACTTGGTGATATTTTATGCAAATGTTAATGCCCTTGTTCATATCAGACAATAATGTGTGACGATAATGTAACGCGTCTGTACGTTTGCCACGGGGAACGGTCAGATTTATGTGTTTTTGTGCGTACGGCGAGCGGCTCAGGGGCTGGAGGGTTCGCCCGCCAACGCAGCGGTCAGTGGTTTGATTGTGTGTACATGTTGTCGCGTTATTGAGCAAGACATTTCAGCCACTTTATACACAATCTCGCCCCTTCGTACATATCTGACCTCCTCCACATCGCTCCTCCTCCTCTGTCCAGCTCACTGTCCCCTCTGCCCGACTTGTGACCACGGGGACCGGGGCTTTGAGCCGCTCTGCCCCGCCCCCTCAGCTCTGGAGCGCTCTCCCTCCTGATCTCCGCACCTTAGACTCTCTTCACTCTTCAAATCCAGACTCAAAACTCACCTGTTCACACTGTCCTGTCTCTCGTAACAATCACACGTCTTTTATCAATCAGTTTTTTGTCATGTTTTATCGTATTTGTCTGTTTTTATCTCATTTTTATCTTGTTCAGTCCTTGGCTGTTTGGAAATTCGCTTATAAATAAAATGCATTATTACCTTCTTTATACGTCCAGCTCGTAGGGTTTTAGTCAAATAGTGATGACGTTACGCTCGTTCGATAAACAAATGATGTTCGATAATGCTTTATGGAGTTGTAGAGAAAGTCCATAGTTTGTTTTTTTAATATATAACAACAAATAGGCAGACGGTGATTTACTGTGGCGTCCCCAATGAGGGAAGTCCACTGCCTGGCCAAAAAAAAAGTCACCACCTGGATTTAACGAGGCCAAGCAGTGTAAAAATGATATTAATATGCAACTCCAAACAGACAGGAATAAAACCTGCAACCTTCTGGCTGTGAGGCACGAGTTCTGCTGAATACTCAAAGTGCTGCTGAACTGGGCGGTACCTGAAGGACTAAGGAAAAGAGCGAGGGGACAGAAGGGGAGGAGTCTGGAGACGCGACAAACAGTGTGGCCGTGTCCCAATTCGGTGATCACACACTTCGAAGTACTGTTCGAAGTACCCGGCCGACGAAGTGTACTCCTCCGTGTAGTCCCCTTTGTGCCGAAATGAGACATCGTCGTCGCAAACGTTTATTTCTGTTTAGAATTTTTGAATGAAGTAAGAAATTCATCTTTCCCTTCGAATATCAATCAGCAAATCTAACGACTGAGGTGATTTTTTTCCACAATTGTAGCGAGTATTACACAACTTAAAGAAAATATACCTTGTTCCTCCTGTAGAAGAAGTGACGTGTGGTGCATGATGGGATATGGCAGTGTGCGAACTCTGCTGATCTCCATGGAAACGCAGGTCACATTTGTCAGCCGCGCTTGAAATAGGACGAAGTGTGAAACCGTCAAATTGGGACACGGCCTGTGATCGGTCGAACAGGTGTCCACGTTTCAAACTCTGCTAGGTGTTTGTAATCAGAAACACCTGGCTGTGAGCAGGGCAGTCTTTCGTAATGTCACCAACTACTGGATTACCGAGGCCACTGAAGGCAGAACATGCGCAAGAATGAGGCGTTTTTGGCTCTAAAGTCGCCGAAAATGACTAAAAACGGCAGATAATGCTGTTAAAACAATGTACGCACAGCTGAGTAGTGACTAAAAGTGTTTATTTCCACCTGAAGAGCTCTCACTGAATACAAACGCTCCACATGTTTTCCATCCAGAATAGACCTCCACCTCGCGGCGTCTCCATCCTCCGTCTGTTTTCAAACTTACTCTCTCTAACAACAGATGCTTAAGAGTCTGGTCCCGTGGCCGCTGTACGATTGGGGCCGTACTGATAATGTCCCAGAACGATTGCCGCTCTTATCGCCTCCCGCGTGTGTGGCTGCGTGTGTGCGTCTCCTCCGTCAGCCCCTTTGTCCCGCCTCACTCGCCCTATCTCTGCTCAATCGATACACAATGTAACGCACACTGAAAAGATAATTGCCTACATACGCTCGCGGAGTTTCTCTTTCTCTTTAGGAGACGAACACGGAGGATCGCTGGTAATTTAGATAGAGGAGGAGGGAGCCGGGGGGTGGGGGGGGGGGCTTTTTGGCGGAGGAGAGGATGACTTTGCATGCGTTTGGCGTTTGCTCTGTTGGTGCAAAAGGATCGCGGTTAAGTAAAGACTAAGCTCGAATCAATTGGAATGGATTGCTTTGTTTTTCGAGTGCTTATGAAAATGATTAGATTACAGAGGGAGCGTTTGTTTTTGTTGCTTGTCGTGTGTTCGTTTGTCGGAGCGGTGAACAGATTGCCGAGATCGTAAAACTCATTTGGACGCAGTCGTAGATCACAGACGTGGACCGAGGGATTGACCAGATGTTGCAGTGGGAAAGAAGTGACGCTGCAACACGAAATCCAGAAGAAAATGATCCATAGTCACATTTTCTTTATTTTACATCGCTTAAAGGCCCTGTACTAGATGTTTTTCCCATGTTTTTGAGCTTATATATTACACTTACATATATTTATAGAGACAAGGTGAGCTGGGTCAGAGGGTGTGAGGTTCGTACCGGATATGGAGAGCTGGGTCGGAGACAGAGGAGCAAAAATATCCAACTTAGAACGAGTAAAAAAATGCAAAAAAAACATGAGACTGAGCAAAGCAGAGTTGTACCAATGTGGATACGAGGACGATCTGGCGCTGAGTGTCAGGTCCTTGGTCCGTTTGTCCTCCACAGGTGCAGCTCGATTAGCGATTCGTTGCAGGTGTGCGTGGGAGGAGCCCGAAACTCCGCCCAGCTCCAGGCTGTGACACAGAAGGGAGAAGGAAAACAGACTGGGATCTTGACAATATTGTAAAAGCAGCTCTTGAGGTCAAAATACGCGCATTTTGTCTGTATCTAATTATGCAGACAACAAGTGCATGCTAGTTGTTGTTAGCTTTACCGTTTGCTAGTTGTGGAAAGTGCTTGTAAACTCATTGTGCTGAATAATTAGCTTGTTCAGAATGCATAAAGTAAATGAGGAATAAGTTCTCAAACATCCTGATGCATTCGACTTCCGGTTTGGCTAATGGCGGCGTAGGTACAACACCGGGAGAGCTCTGTCGAAATCCTTAAAACACTGGCAAAAAATCCGCTAAAACGCAATGTGGCTACGGTTAGAATATGTCTTAAGATGAGTACGACAACAAAGAAACCGATTTTAGTCCAAGAAGAGCAGGTGGAAGAAGAAATCCCTCAGACCAGCGATAACCAAGACACAGCAGCTAGCAAACAAGGCGCTAAGCTAACCTGAGCCGACATGGAAGAACGAATCATTTTAACAGACGATACAACAGAAATATCACCGAACAACATGGAAAGCAGAGGATTGGTGTTGGAATCCACCTGTTCCTCTTAAAAAAAACAAAAAAAAACAACACATTCTGCTGCATTTAATATGTACACTGAGTATTACATCATTTCTGCGGTGGATTTGCACACACGGCCATAATCAGATCTCCGTTTGATTTGCCAAATAAACCCAAAGATACTGAATCACCTCAAGATATTAAACACAAGATGAATTCTGACAGTTTTTCAAAATGGCTGACCGCAGACATACCCCAAAGATAATACAGATAATAAAACACTAACCAACGCCGTGTTATTACTGCAGTGAGAGCGCGATATTCACCCCGGACAAATGCAAACGCCGTGTTGTCTCCAGCCCTTCGATCCTACGCCACAAACAATATGTAACGCTAGCTGCCCGGAGGACGCGCTTTCTGCAGACTGGACTGTTTTTATATTTGCATCTTAGTCCAAAGAACATACAGCGAGCTCGGGTTTCTGCGCTCGGCCTCGCTCCTACATCTCTGCCGCTGTCCTTTTGGATTCACACGGTTGCTCGGAGGGTCACGCTCACGCACGGACAGCAGATTAGGGGCTGGTTGCGGGTCTGGAGGTTAGATTACCCACAGAGGCAGGCGACTCCAGGAGGAAACACACACACGACGGCCCTGAAGAGAGACGCAATTAATACAGCGAACCTCAAGGTTACGTCACGGCACGAGGCACGGATGAATGTGACCGCGGGGTAATCGGGTGTTTTTTGTGGATGTGTAGATAAACGAGGTGCAAACAACAAGGTCTGAGCAGATAAAAAATACATCATAGCGTATTTAAATCATAACTTGGGCGTGTGCGCTTTGATTAAAAGTCCTATACTGTGCAAAATTGACCCTTGTGAAGGTTTAAAACGCGTTAAAAGTGCTGCTACTTCATCAAAAAACAGACCTGGAGTTGTGTTTTTGTTTCACTTATTATTAGTCTGCGTACATTTCCACTGCTCAAAACGCTCTGTTCCACCTTGTGATGTCATGAAGTGGTGGTTTTCACGTTAACAGCTCCTTTTTTTACCTTTAGTTCAGTCGAAATGAGCAATTCCAAAAGCTGAAATGATCCAAATGATTCTAGAAGTGAAGGTGTGTGGAGTTTAAAAGCTTAAATATGGAGGTTTGTTTGTGTGTTAAACAAAACGCAACTCCAGCCATGTTTAGACGAGAAAATATTATAAAATAGATCAGAAAATTGCGTAACATGGGTCGTTTAACATTTACTAGTTATCAAAATGGCTTCCGATAACTGTTGCAGAACTGTTTTGTGTTTTGTATACACTGGTCCCTGGTTTATCGCAGAGGTTACGATCTAAAAATAACCCGCAACAGGTGAAATCCGTGAAGTATCAGCTTTATTTTTATATGTTTTTGTCTGTAAAACCCCTCACCACACACTTTATACACTTTTCTCACACAGGCGTTAACATTTTCTCACATTTCTCTCTCGTTTAAACTCTCTCAAAGTTCAAACCTTCGTAGGCGTCTTTGTCGGTGCAGAACGTTTCATCGACATTGTGGGTTTTGTCGGGGAGAAAACAAATCGCAAACGTACAGCACTTCAGAGTCACACTGAGATCCAACGTTTATGTAAATTTGTCTGAACACATTCTGTACTGGACAGGAGACACGGCACGGAGGAGACTGATGGACAATGGTCTACAGTCCAACAGCCAATCAGGACGCACAACACAATGGTCTACAGTCCAACAGCCAATCAGGATACAGGACACAATGCACGCTCATACGTTGTAAAAAAAAACATGTAAAATTGCACAAAAAATCCGCGAAACAGTGAGAAAGTTGAACCGTGATACAGCGAGGGACAAGTGTGCACAAGTTTTATAAAATACTTCATACAGTGGGATATTTTTCTGTCTCAAATGATGAATATTACCCCTTGTGAATGAATGCACTTTGTCAATTTTTGTGAAACGTAGAAGCGGCTGTCCACTGTTCAGGATGTCGTATAAAGTATGTCGTACTTTGACCTCTCCTCGGTTAATTCGCGCTCGCTGTCGACTTAGGATTACTGCACATCGTGTCCGAAAACGCTAACAGTGCAAAAAAAAAAGCAGGTATTACTAAAAGCTAAACGCGCTCCTGTCAGACTTTAACAACTGTTGTGCGGTTTGAATGTGACCTTCTCATCGCCGGAGGGACGGACTCTTTAGTATTAAACACGAGCTCCCTGAACATTACATAAACACAGAAAGGAAGGGCAGTCCTGGCACAAACAAATCGCTTTATATTCAGGGGGTTTGAGTGTGACATTCATCTGAAAAAGCCAAAACTGTGAAACAAACGGAGGGCAGGACTATCACGCTTTTGTACTGCTTCATACGGTAGTGTTTGTGGTTTGATATCTGCTCAAATCCATCTGATCCGTCTCATTTCCCGTCTCTGAACCGTCTCTTTTCCCCGCAGACACGTTTGTGCTAAAGGTCGTGGGCTGTAGAACGGTAAAAGATTGCGCGCGGGGCCACATGAGTTAAGTGAGCGTCCGTATTGATCTGTATGTGCAGGACTGTTTTAGTGAAGTAGATAACACACACACACACACACACAGAGACAGAGGAGCAATCCCGGGATAGTACATCACTGCGGAGCGCCACCCGGACCGACAACTACGGAGCGCTGTCTTTAAAGTCCTCGCTGTGAACCGGGATCGTTCGGTTTGTGAGGAAACGGAGGAACAAAGAAGGAAGATAAAAATGATTAGTGAAGGCTCTACGTTACGCCGTTTCCTCATGAAAAATACATCCCGAGTTGTGCTTTTTTCTCACGCAAATGGAGAAAAACACGCCGTTCCACCTTGTGATGTCATCATGCGACGATAGAGGAAGCGCTGTGTTGTTTTAAACTCCTTCATTTCTAGAATCGTTTCGTTTCCGCTTCTGGAATTTGTCAATCTTTACTGAACTAAAGGTAAAAGGAGCTGCAGAAGAACTTTTTTATGTTGAGGTTTTATTCCTGCGTCTGACAGTGGGGGGCAGTGTTGTGGAAAAAGCCCGGTGAGTTTTGAAATACAGAAAATTCAGACTCGTAGACTTTCCTGTTTCTTAGTCGTCCCTTCGTCCCCTGAGCATCTGAGCTCTGAGTATTTATTTCAAAGCAGAGAGACTTTTGTTTCACACTCAGGAGATAATGAACTTTTACACCTGAGGAAAGACGAGACGATAGAGTCTTTCCTGGAGGATGGAGACAGAGCTTCACAAACGCATTTAAAAACACAACATAATTATACTTACATTCCCATCACAGCGTAGTACAAGTTGTTGAAGTTTGACGTGTCTTGTATAATTATTGTCTTAACAGATGGATGATCATTAGTAAAAATAAAAACGTCATGTCTAGTCCAAACGTCCTGTGGTGGTTCTGACATAAGCAGACGTGTGTGTTTAAGACAGAGTGTTTTTGGACATAAACAGGCGAGAGTGTTTAAAGTTAGAGTTTCTGGACAGTAGCTCGTCCGTGTGCTGGAGAAACACAGACTGACCTTGAGGATGATGCAGCAGAGTTTTTCCCACAGAAAGTCTGAGTTCTGCACAGACCAGACCAGCTCAGCACAATAAAGTGCAGTATCACTCTGTGCTCTGGAGTGACACGTGTGCTCAGTGTGCACCAGAACATCACCATCTGGACATCAACATGCACCAGAACATCTCCAAAGTGTGTGCGTTTAGGATTTTACATTGATCTTGTTGTTTTTACAGTGAGAGATAAGGGGTTAACCTCTTCTTTATGCAGCTTTGGTCACACTACGCTGGCCCCAAGCCTGGATAAAAAGTGAATAATAATAAAAAAAACATGTATCAGATGCATGAAAAAAGTCAAGGAAATGTTTGATTCTGTTTGATGATCAGAGAAAGGAAGTGGTTTTTATACATTTGTAATAAAATAATAGTTTTTACCTGCTGACGTTTCTTTGCCCAATTATCTTATGTGTATTTTATATTTATGCACTTTCTGAGGCGTGGCTGGTCGTTTTGAGGCGTGGCTGGTCGTTTTGGGGCGTGGCTGGTCGTTTTGGGGCGTGGCTAGTCGTTTTGAGGCGTGGCTGGTCGTTTTGAGGCGTGGCTGGTCGTTTTGAGGCGTGGCTAGTCGTTTTGAGGCGTGGCTGGTCGTTTTGAGGCAGTATAAATCAGTTCGTCTGTGTTTTCACCTTTTGTTCCATCAGGTTAGTTTGGGGACATTTTCAGTTTTAGGTCCGTCCTCCTTTTGCTCTGTTTGGCTCCACCTTTCTGTCGTTACTTTTTACTTTCGGGACAGGGTTTGGAGCATTTTAAACTAAATTAAAATGAACTTAAAATAAACTATTCAACTTTTCGTAACCCGTTTGACTCCTGTGTTCAAATTGTTCTAAGGTTCTGAGCTAATTCAGTTCTTTTCGAGCCTCAAAAATACACATGGAGTCATTATTTGTTGTTTGTGAGTTTATTCTGCTTCCTCTTTTAATGCAGCTCAACTTTAAAGCTAAATATATAGATTTTTTTAGCCGATTTGGCACATTTCAGTCTAAATGAAGCGTCAGACACAGCCGACCACAGGACACTGAAGTATTCTTAAATCTCACTCTCTTATTTCCTCGACACTTGTCTCTGGGGCCACTGTATTTATCCAGAAGTAAAAGGACAAAGGCGTTAGTCACAGTCGAGGGAAAAAAGCTCTGATAAATACTTAAAGCAGCAGAGTTACATTCTGGTCTGACTCTAAGCTGAATCTCTGGCCCTAAACATTTTATTATCGTTTGTGAATGTTGCAAAATGGACACGATGTTGCTCTTTCAGGGGTGTAAAGTCACATTCTGGGGTATTCTTTAAAGACACACTATGTAACTTTTCATCTCCTTGTCTCCATGAAGATGTTTTTGCTTTGACTTGTTTTTGCAGCTTAAATAAATGTGATAAACCTGCATTTTTACTGTGCGGCGTCGCCTCTCCGCAGATCTTACTGACCTGTGACATAGTCTGGGTTTGACCATGGAATAAATATAAAGACACACTGCGGAACATAGCACTGAATCCATGGAGACAAGAAGATGGCGGCGTTTTTAGGTTAATTTTGAATAGAATGATTTTAACCTTCAGTTTGCAGCAGGAGTCTGAGCTAAAGTTCTTTTTTTTAAACTACATTTTTAAATAAATTAAATGATTTTTTTTCTGAGAGGTGAGTTTTTTTGGACCTGGTTTGAATAAATCTGTAAAACTTTTATTAAGATCAAAAACAGAAATTTGACTTGTCCTCGTGTGATTGTGTCTCATCGGCTCCTCTGAGTCTCTGAGTGTCTCTGTGGTTTTAAAACTGACCTTTCTGTCCTTGTTTGTCTTCTGTCCTTCCTGTCCTCATCTGTCCTGTGTTCTTCCTTTCCCCCTCTCTGTCTTTCCTGTCCCCCTCTCTGCCCTCTGTCCTCCGTCCTTCCCGTCCTCCTCTCTGTCCTATATCCTTTGTCCTTCCTGTTCCCCTCTCTGTCCTCTGTCTTTCCCAACCCCCTCTCTGTCCTCTGTCTTTCCCAACCCCCTCTCTGTCCTCTGTGTTTCCCGTCCCCCTCTCTGTCCTCCGTCTTTCCCGTCCCCCTCTCTGTCCTCTGTGTTTCCCGTCCCCCTCTCTGTCCTCCGTCTTTCCCGTCCCCCTCTCTGTCCTCTGTGTTTCCCGTCCCCCTCTCTGTCCTCTGTCTTTCCCAACCCCCTCTCTGTCCTCCGTCTTTCCCGTCCCCCTCTCTGTCCTCCGTCTTTCCCGTCCCCCTCTCTGTCCTCTGTCTTTCCCAACCCCCTCTCTGTCCTCTGTCTTTCCCGTCCCCCTCTCTGTCCTCTGTCTTTCCCATCCCCCCCTTTGTCCTCTGTCTTTCCCGTCCCCCTCTCTGTCCTCTGTGTTTCCCGTCCCCCTCTCTGTCCTCTGTGTTTCCCGTCCCCCTCTCTGTCCTCTGTGTTTCCCGTCCCCCTCTCTGTCCTCCGTCTTTCCCGTCCCCCTCTCTGTCCTCTGTGTTTCCCGTCCCCCTCTCTGTCCTCCGTCTTTCCCACCCCCCTCTCTGTCCTCCGTCTTTCCTGTCCCCCTCTCTGTCCTCCGTCTTTCCCGCCCCCCTCTCTGTCCTCTGTCTTTCCCGTCCCCCTCTCTGTCCTCTGTCTTTCCCGTCCCCCTCTCTGTCCCCCGTCTTTCCCGTCCCCCTCTCTGTCCTCCGTCTTTCCCGTCCCCCTCTCTGTCTTCTGTCTTTCCCATCCCCCTCTCTGTCCTCTGTCTTTCCCACCCTCTCTCTGTCCTCTGTCTTTCCCGTCCCCCTCTCTGTCCCCTGTCTTTCCCGTCCCCCTCTCTGTCTTTCCCATCCCCCTCTCTGTCCTCTGTGTTTCCCATCCCCCTCTCTGTCCTCTGTCTTTCCCATCCCCCTCTCTGTCCTCTGTCTTTCCCATCCCCCTCTCTGTCCTCTGTCTTTCCCGTCCCCCTCTCTGTCCTCTGTTCTTCCTGTGGCCCTTTCTGTCTTCTATCCTCTGTATCCTCTGTCTTCTGTCCTTCCCGTCCCTGCCTCTATCCTCTCCGTCCCCCTCTCTGTCCTCTGTCCTCTCTGTCCTCTGTCCTCTCTGTCCTCTCTGTCCTCTGTCTCTCGTCTCTCACAGCTGAGATGGCAATGAGCGGCATCCTCCACTGTGACGACATTAAGAAGGCTCTAGACGCTTTTGCAGGTAAAATCTCTCAAACTTTTTCTGTTTTTATGAAATTGGACATGGAACAAAATGTGATTATATATTTTTTCAGTCAAATAGTCGTATTAATTCAGCTCATTGCGGAGACAAAATGCCGTGTAACATAAACGTGCACATGTCTGTCTCTGGAGTCCCATAAAAGTCTCATTTGCTTCTAAAAATCATCTATAAATAAACCGAGCTGAACAATCTGCATAAATCAGACTTTTTCTTCTCATTGTGTAACTGAAATTATCTTAATCAAACATAACTGGGCTGTAACTAATTTAAAACATCTTAAAAACATGAAAAACAGAGAGACATCCTGATTATTCACAGTGATGAGTTTATAAACACTTTTCACCAGTGCAGAGTTTAGAGACGATGAAGCTAACAGCAACTAGCATGTTAGCACACACTTCCTGATTATAAGAGACTAAAATGCTTCTATCTGCAGAGAGTAGAGCTGTTTATATAATGTACATGTGAAAAATCAGGTACAGGATGTTTAAGGCTCATGTTCCGCTATTTTCAGATCTATGTTCTAATGTTTCACAGACCTGGAGTTGTGTTTTGTGTTTTGTTTCATTCACACATTTTTAACACAAACACTAGTTCTTCTCTCAAACAGAAAACACTCTGTTCTTTTTCTGCCTCCACTAGTGTTTGAGAAGTAGTTTGTGAACAGTTTCTCCAATAAACACCAGGAAACCTCTTCTGTTTTGGACATTTACTGGAGTAGAGTGTAAAACTGTAACATGCAAAGAAACACGTGTATTACAATCATGTTTTTATTTTCTTATGAACAAATATTATGCAGAGCTACATAAAACAACATATAGTAGCTTATTATAATATAAAATATGCACAACATTAACATAAAAGTAGCTACAACTACTGAAACGTGTGTAAAACTGTTGATTAGCATCACGCTAACACTAATGGAAAATCCCATAGACATGCTAACGCTATTAGCTTCTTCTATTTTAGCGCGAATATCCACTGTAAAATCAACTTAAAGTGACTGAAATAAGTTTATAGAGCGAGCTAACATGTTATAACGTTACAAAACTCACAGACAGATATTTGTGTGGGGCCAAATGAGTTTACACAACTTAAACACAGAGAAAAATGACTGAACTGTTGAAAGTCTGTGACAATATGGCAGCTACGGTGGCTCTGAATAGACAAAACAGATAAACTCAAAACAGAAATATCTTACTCCACTGAGGGCAGAATACACCTTTATAGTCCATACACCTTTATTAAAATCATTTGGATCATTTCAGCTCTTCATTGTCACTCAGCTAAAGGTAAAAGGAGCAGTTCACTAGAAAACTACCACTTGATGACATCACAAGGTGGAACAGAGCGTTTTGAGCTTTGGAGATGTAACAGACTAATAATAAAGCGTTACTCAAACATGTGTGAATGAAACAAAACATAACTCCAGGTCTGTTTGTGACGAGGAAATAGTATTAGAATATTTCCTGTAATACACGTAGGAAATTTAAACTTTAGAGAAATTAACCACAAAAAAATCTATTGTACAAAATGAGGCAAAAATGGATCAGTTGTAATAAACATTTTCACTCTATTTTCTGACATAAACTGAGGAAATTAAAGACTTTCCAACACAACGACACCAGCCGGTCCCTGAAGTCGTTGGATGCTCCACGTCTCCTCACGGCGTAGAATGAGGTTGCGTCTCTGCGGCTCCTCTGGCGATCGCACGTTCTCAAAGACGGAATATCAATCACACGGCAATGAGTCCCCCCCGTCTTCAATTAACCCGGCGCCGTAGGGCTCGTCTACTTTCACCAGAGCGAACCCACTTTTCACTGTCACCACTCTGTCCTACCTGTGTGTGTTTTTTTGTTTTTGGAACCAGTCGCCGAGTCGTTTGACGTTAAGAAGTTCTTCGAGATGGTCGGCCTGAAGTCCAAGTCTGCGGACGACGTCAAGAAGGTGTTCACGGTGCTGGACGCGGACAACAGCGGCTTCATCGAGGAGGAGGAGCTAAAGTATGTCCCTGTTAAACGCAGCGATACACCGATTCTCTGGAGGTTTTATTGCTTTGTCTGAAATGTTCCACAGTGTGACGCCAACGAGGGAAGTTATTAGTCAGATCTGTAGAGAGGCGAGTCTACTAAGGTTAAGATTGCAGGGTTTTTTTTAGGTTTTTTGGAGCTTTAAAAACACCTAAATAGATAGAAAATAGACATTTATACTGTGAAAACTTCCAGAATATTGTATCAAATAAAATCTCCATCTTATGTTTTGATTTGTTGTGTTGTGATTTTATTTTCTTTCTTGTTCTGTAAAGTATTTTGAATTACCATGGTGCACGTTTAAGTTATGAAATATGTCAACGTGGGTCTTTCTTTTCCTCCAGATTCGTCTTGAAGGGTTTCGCCAAAGATGGTAGAGACCTGACAGACAAAGAAACCAAAGCATTTTTAAGAGCAGCCGACAAGGACGGCGACGGGAAGATAGGAGTGGAAGGTACGGCTCAAGAGCACCGTCAGGCCTAAGAGCACCGTCAGGCCTAAGAGCACCGTGAGGCCTCAAAATACGAGTCTGTCAGGCCTAAAACACGAGTCTGTCAGGCCTCAAAACACGAGTCTGTCAGGCCTCAAAATACGAGTCTGTCAGGCCTAAAACACGAGTCTGTCAGGCCTCAAAATACGAGTCTGTCAGGCCTCAAAATACGAGTCTGTCAGGCCTAAAACACGAGTCTGTCAGGCCTAAAACACGAGTCTGTCAGGCCTCAAAACACGAGTCTGTCAGGCCTCAAAATATGAGTCTGTCAGGCCTCAAAACACGAGTCTGTCAGGCCTCAAAACACGAGTCTGTCAGGCCTAAAACACGAGTCTGTCAGGCCTCAAAACACGAGTCTGTCAGGCCTCAAAATATGAGTCTGTCAGGCCTCAAAACACGAGTCTGTCAGGCCTCAAAACACGAGTCTGTCAGGCCTCAAAATACGAGTCTGTCAGGCCTCAAAATATGAGTCTGTCAGGCCTCAAAACACGAGTCATTTGACTAAAGTTTAGTTCGT
The DNA here is from genome assembly GCF_009829125.3 of Periophthalmus magnuspinnatus. Taxonomy (NCBI): domain Eukaryota; kingdom Metazoa; phylum Chordata; class Actinopteri; order Gobiiformes; family Gobiidae; genus Periophthalmus; species Periophthalmus magnuspinnatus. Next base: position 2,260,093 of record NC_047133.1, read on the forward strand.
CAGTGAGGACCAGAACCTCAGAAAACACAGGCGTTTATGAAGCGACGATCTCGGAGAACACAGTGATACAGAGGTCGGTTTGGGGAGGAAGACGGAGAGGAAGAGGTGAGGTGTGGGCCTGCTCTTGGACTTTAAGTGGGACTAACAGGGCCGGTCCAGACTATAAGCAGAATGAGCAGCTGCTTAGGGCCCCAAAGCCACCAGGGGGCCCCCAAGAGCCTAAACATTTGTATTTAAAATAATATAAAATGTGAAGTTGTATTGGAAACAGTGCTCAAGTGTTTACAGCCTAAATATCCCTCTATAAACATTACATTTGATTTTTTTTTTTTACATATAGTAGCAAAATATCTGCTGCCTACATTTGTTTTTGGACCAGGCATAAATGTGGACAGCTCTGTATTTACCCCTGAGCTGCACTGAGGCCCCTGAGGTACTTTTTGAATGTCTGTTTTACAAGTTAGATTAAAACATTTCAGTCTTTTGTTCATATAAATAGAAATACACTTGGACACAGTGATGAGAGCAGATGAGAGCACAGTTATGTAGTATTTGGAATTGCAGTACTTGTAGTGACCACCGGAGGCAGCAAATATTCAGTTTTTGACTAGAACACTCCGAATATATCCAGTTTGCAATAAAATGACTTAAATTGTCAAACTGTACCGTTCCTCTTCTTCATTTAACATTAATATATTTAAGATTTGAATAAAGACGTAAAGCCACAACTATAAAAATGGAGAAAAGTGAATCGATTACATAAAAATAAATAACAGCATTTATTTTCTTAAACGACGCTCAAATTAAATATAAAATATAAAATATGTTCCTTTTGTGTAAATCGCTTTTTAGATTAAATTTTGTGCATTGACGACAGAAGGATTCATTTTTAAAGCTCAAAGCAAATTCCTTTTTTATTCACAAACTTCCCTTTTTGCTCACGTAAAAGTATAAATATTTACCACGTGTACTACCCCACGTATAAATATTTACCTACGTGTACTTCAAAATGCTGTATTTGTCCGACTCAGTTTATTTAGAGCTGCAGAAATTATGAAATACACAAGTACTGTGTTTGCAAAGTGTAAGAAAAGGTTTATTTTTAGCAGGGTATTTATTCACTTCTTCAATTCACCTCACGACAGATGCAGATATTCCTGTGAAGTACATGTACATATATATATTTATACATGTCGTGTGTATTTTAGTATTTCTCAAGAACAGTGAAAGCAGCTGACATTTCCTCTTGTTCCTCTTCTTTTCTTGCAGAGTTCACTGCTCTGGTGAAAGAATAAATAGCTCCAGATGACTCCGAACCACATCCTGACGCCCCGAAGCCCCGCCCACTTCCCTTATTCCCATGATGCACCTGGCTCTCTCGTAGCGCACTATAGAAACTAGTCCCTGATCATTATTTATTTGAGCCCTTTTGTACGGCCTGTTCTGTTCAAACGCTAAAGGCAAGTCAAAGAAAGTCCCCGGCGCCGTGTCCACCTCTTCACCCTCTTCACTTTCTTTAGTTTCACTTTCTCTGTCCCTCTCTCTCCTGTCCCTTCATCCACGACTCCATCCATCCCTCCCTCCGCTCTGGTAACGGGCTGTTGTAAAAACATACCAAACGAAGAAAGAGGTCAAGCTGTGAACAAATACAATAAATTGAAAACAACGAATCGTCAAAAGTCTCACGTGTCGGTTCTTTTTGGGGAGTTGGAGCGGGACGGGCACAGATTGCAGCTTTACTTAACGCCTTGTGCTTATTTTTGCTCATTTTTACCACGTATTTGAGCGAATATTCTCCAAGTATACAGATATACCGTATGAGCAGCTCAGGATTTGCACTGTTCGCATGGTAGTTGTTTTTACTGTGACGGTAAAACACATTTTAAAAGCAATGAATTCAAGTTTTTCAGGTTGTTACTTTTAGAGAGAGAGTCCCCTATTTTATGTTGTCTCTGTTTAAAACATGTTTTTACTAATATATGATAAAGAAAGTAAAGTAATAAAGACATTAAAATCACAACACAACAAATCAAAACATTAATAATCACAAATAATCATCATAAAATTAACCTTAAAGGAGAAAAGTGCAGAATAAACCCCTTTCAGTCACATTCACATAAACAGAACAGTTTGAGTCTGGATTTAAACATCGTCAAAGTCGAGGTCTGAGTCACAAGAAGTGAGACAAGTTTAAACTGAACAAAACTAACACTGATTCAACATGTTTAGTCCTGGTTTAGTCCCGGTTTAGTCCCGGTTTAGTCCCGGTTTAGTCCCGGTTTAGTCCCGGTTTAGTCCCGGTTTAGTCCCGGTTTAGTCCCGGTTTAGTCCCGGTTTAGTCCCGGTTTAGTCCCGGTTTAGACCCGGTTTTGTCCCGGTTTAGTCCCGGTTTAGTCCAGGTTTAGTCCAGGTTTAGTCCCGGTTTAGTCCCGGTTTAGTCCCGGTTTAGACCCGGTTTAGACCCGGTTTAGTCCCGGTTTAGACCCGGTTTAGTCCCGGTTTAGTCCCGGTTTAGTCCCGGTTTAGTCCCGGTTTAGTCCCGGTTTAGTCCAGGTTTAGTCCAGGTTTAGTCCAGGTTTAGTCCCGGTTTAGACCCGGTTTAGTCCCGGTTTAGTCCCGGTTTAGTCCCGGTTCAGTCCCGGTTCAGTCCCGGTTTAGACCTGGTTTAGTCCTGGTTCAGTCCTGGTTCAGTTCTGGTTTAGACCTGGTTTAGTCCCGGTTTAGTCCCAGTTCAGTCCCGGTTCAGTCCCGGTCTAGTCCTGGTTTAAGTCTGGTTTAAGTCCTGTTTGTAGACGTGATCAGGACGTCACATTCGTCTTTTCTTCTCGACACAAACACAGGACACGTCTCTGAGTCTCTGATTTTCACACTGTACCTTTGATTTTCGATGTTTTTTAGATGATACAAATCTGCAGACGTCGTTCAAATCTTCTCCTTCGTCTCACGTTTGGACAGAACACACATTATTTTAACAGAAAGTGAATGTGTTACATAATAAAACACTAAACACTTTTAACCCTTTGATTCTAACTCGAGTCATGTTCGTGAGATTCTCTTTCCTCTTAAGTTCGTGCCAGTTTCAGACTCACTCACTGTGGAGCCATTAGCAGAATCGGATTCACACTGGGGTTCAATTTGGGTTAAGTATCCCCGACGGAGGAAGAGGAGAGGCGGCATCGTGGGAGTAACTTCTTCTAACTTTTCCCGCCTGAGAGCACACGGATATTTAAGCTCCAGCAAACTCCGCCGACGGTTTGGAGAGCGACACGTTTAACGACGCTCAGCCGAGTCAAGTCAGGACAGAGTTTATTATCAAAAGTCACATTTTAAACACAGGGGAATTGTAAAAAAAAAAAAAATTCATTGGTAAAATTTGTTAAAAAATCTACTAAAAGAAAAGCACTGATGATTAATAAAAACCTGGTTCCACGTTAATCCAAAAATTATCAAAATATATAATTAAAATACATTGACAGAACTGTATTTACACTGTTACCTGAGCGAACTACACAAAAAAATCACGTAAATCGCCGTTATTGCACGTTAAATCGTCTTCTTATATGACACAAACATGAACGCACAGACGGTTCCTCATTTTCCCTGCGCTTTTATATTCGAAAACAAAATGAATGACTCTGCGCGGCACGACTTAACGCCAATTAATCTGGATTCGGTGTCCATTAAGTTCAAATAAAACGACGCGGCTACGGCGGTTTTCATACGTAAATGAATCTCGGACTTTACACGTTTTTGTCGTAAATATGATGACGTTTTTCGGGAGTTTTCTGTTGCGTTTATTGAACAAAATAGTGTCAAATTGATGCATAATGTGTGAGTTTTGAGGGACACGCTGAGATGATTTTAGCCTCCGCTGCTAAACGCTCCGTGGCGCGTAGCCGACTTTTACGCCGTCCACCTTCACGCACGACTTTTTCACTTCGTTAATTGCGATTTTTACGAATGCATTTGCGAGAATTTAATGGAAGTTCAACAAAAATTTGCATATTTACAGTCAGATAATGTTTACGTTTTCCAAAAATGTGTTAGCGTGTTAGCTTCGGCGCAGATCGATCGTTGGTCATCGTCGGCTTCAGCTTCACGGTTGCAAACGGGTTGGTTCCCCTTTAACAAAAACAAAAGGAAAAATTCAGTGTCGCTGCAATAAAAAAAGTCCGAGGTAAAGGTTAGAACAACATCAGGACTAACTAATGCGTTTCAATCTGTTCCGGCTGAGAGCGCTCGCCTCAAGAGGGAGTCGCCCATAAGCTTTTGTTCATAAATGGCTAACGCTAAAACGGTTTCGCCGCTAAACTGCTCTCGAGGCTAATGGCGTAGTTTGGATCATGGCCCTCGTCTCGGTCGTACACTCCGAGGGAAGACCTTTGGGAAATGTTCAGTCATATTTCACCGTTCTCACCTGGGGAAGAGTTGAGGATGTGGCGGCGGCGGCGGCGGCGCTGGCGGAGCTTCGGGTCCCTGCGGAAATACAGAAGTGAAATTAGGACAAGAATGTGGATGCGTAGTTTAGTAATGGAGGGTAATAAGATGGTAACACTTGACCGCTGAAGGGGGAAGGGGTCAGAGTGCGTTAAGACAAAGCCCAGATTAAACGCTAACTTGAGTAAAAGAGGTTTAGACAGAGCAGTGCCTCCAGTTAGCCCCATCCGGACATGACGTTAGCTCAAAATAAGCACAAATAACGCAAATTAGCACAAAAAATGGCAAATTCTCAGCTCAAAATGATATAAAGTACTGTAAATTTCACACTACAAGCCGCTACTTTTACAACGGTGCGGCTAATTTATAGATTTTTACAAGCTAACGGCCTCCGGGGGGCGCTCTCTAGCAGTAAACGAAAAAGTGAGACAGACGTGGGGAAAGATTATGAGCTGAAGAATAAACTAGTTTTGATTTTGAACTGTTATTTTTGCGATTCATGCCACAGCCTCATCGTAAAAAACACACGAAGAAATGAGTCAAAGAAGGAAATAGAGCCACTGCACGTAAGTTTGAATCAAAGAAGGAAATAGAGCCACTGCACGTAAGTTTGACCATTAAAGAAGGAAATAGAGCCACTGCACGAAAGTTTGATTCAAAGAAGGAAATAGAGCCACTGCACGTAAGTTTGACCGTTAAAGAAGGAAATAGAGCCACTGCACGTAAGTTTGACCGTTAAAGAAGGAAATAGAGCCACTGCACGTAAGTTTGAATCAAAGAAGGAAATAGAGCCACTGCACGTACGTTTGAATCAAAGAAGGAAATAGAGCCACTGCACGTAAGTTTGGCATCAATGAATCAATGGTGCAACGTTGGAGGCGGCAGCGGGAAGAACTTGGTCAACGTAAAAGACGACAAATGCACTGCCTGGCCAAAAAAAAAAAGTCGGCACTGGAAAAAAGGTCACACAGTCTAATATTTCGTATAAAAAATGCTCCGACTTTCACTCTTAAACACAGCCCTGAGTTCTACTATTGTTTTCCTTCGTTTTGATTTCGCCAAACGTTTAAGTGTCGCCGATCATGATCATTCAGGATGTTTCTCCGGCCACATTTCTTCCTCGTCCTTCCAGTTTTTAATAAAGCGCTGGACAGTTCTTAACCCAATTTTAGTATTTTTTCTTCATTCTCCTTAGACGTTTTCTCTGCTCGACGCTGATGGTTTGACGCTTTTCAAACAGACGGACATCTTTTCCACGACCGCGGGACGTGTCTCTAAACGAGGTCGTTTAAGAAGAAGAAACTAACAGCACCAGTTGGCGTTAAATAACTGAAACATAATCGCACATGCAGTAATTATCCAGCAGGAGGCTCCTCTCCAGGTGACAAATTTTTATTGTTTGTCCAGGCCGTGTAAAAACAGATGGTTCGTGTTGGTGCAGTTTTATTTTCTAAACCTGCAGGTAGAGTATGTTCATCCCGCGTTGACGTCGTGTTGGTGCGGATTTTCACGCACAGTTTGCAAAAAAAAAGCGTGTCTTAAATTAAAACTCTGTGTAAATATCTCACGTTACAACACATCTATAACCGATATATTGAAGTGCGGTTTATTTATTTACAGATTTGATAATAACTGCATGTACGTTTGAATCAAAGAAGGAAATAGAGCCACTGCACGTAAGTTTGACCATTAAAGAAGGAAATAGAGCCACTGCACGTAAGTTTGAATCAAAGAAGGAAATAGAGCCACTGCACGTAAGTTTGAATCAAAGAAGGAAATAGAGCCACTGCACGTAAGTTTGAATCAAAGAAGGAAATAGAGCCACTGCACGTAAGTTTGAATCAAAGAAGGAAGTAGAGCCACTGCACGTAAGTTTGAATCAAAGAAGGAAGTAGAGCCACTGCACGTAAGTTTGACCGTTAAAGAAGGAAGTAGAGCCACTGCACGTAAGTTTGAATCAAAGAAGGAAATAGAGCCACTGCACGTAAGTTTGAATCAAAGAAGGAAATAGAGCCACTGCACGTAAGTTTGAATCAAAGAAGGAAATAGAGCCACTGCACGTAAGTTTGAATCAAAGAAGGAAATAGAGCCACTGCACGTAAGTTTGAATCAAAGAAGGAAATAGAGCCACTGCACATAAGTTTGAATCAAAGAAGGAAATAGAGCCACTGCACGTAAGTTCCGAAATTTACGGTATTAGAAAAAAAAAAAAAACTAAAAACCTAACCGTGACCAATTACAGAAGCCAATTTACAGATTTTGCGTCACAAAATCTCACAAAAATTCACGCTTGATTGTAAAAAGTTCTTGTTTAAAAATGTTGGAAGTCTCTCGTCTCGTGGGACTCGTGCTTTTCACAACCTCAAAAACCTCCAAAATTCTATCCATCCACATCAAATTCATCAAACTTTGAACAACTGCAGCCTAAAATGTCACTTCGACGAACCAAAACACTTGAAATATCGTTCACGTCATGCACATTTATCACTGCACTCGACACAAAATCACACGTTTCTTGCCGAGCGTCGTCAGCAGCTGGAGCTCCCCCCGTGCGTCCACCAAAACGAAGGCTGCGGCGTCATTGAGAACAAAACTTTGCCGCAACTGCCCTTCTGGAAATCATATAAATCAATGAAATCACGCACAATTTTTTATTTATTTTTTCTATTAATTCCCCTCGGTTTCGTGTCAGTCGTGTAAAACCCGTTGAGCGTGAAAATACCTTGCTCTGTGAAGACGACCTCGGCTGGGTTTTCGCTGGTTTATTGGACGGTACTGACGAGAGCGATGGCGGCGGAGGAGGGGCCATAGGGGGCGGGGCTGGGCTGTGGGTGCTGCTTCCTGATTGGCTGAGGAGGCTGGACATGCTGCTGGTGCTTCGGATAGATGAGTTACTGAACAAAACGGAAAGAAAAACACACAAACACACACACGCACACGGGGTTTTTAGACGTACGTTATGAGTCACGTCACGGAAATAGTCGAGTTTGGCGGCGTTAACTGGCGTCGCCCGCGGCAATAGGTCACCCACATGCAAGAGGTTTAGAACGCGCCCTTCTTTTGTATGATTAGATTTAGCTTAAAAACACACACACTCACGCTCTTCCACTGTGTAACGCACTAGTAACGTAAAAATATAGTAGTTGCGTGTTCGTTTTGTTGTGCGTTCGTTGTGCGTTTGTTGTGCGTTTACCTCGACATTGGTGATTTCGGAGGATCGTCCAGAGATGCCACGTAAGACGCAGGGAACCAACCAGAACTGAGGATAAACACAACCGTTACACACTTTTTTTTAATCATAACACACGATTAACAAAGCGACACGCACATGGCACTTAAAGACGCACTGTGTGACTTTGCTTTCTGCTTAATTATCTCCATGGAAACGCAGTATTTCCTTATTTTTTTTCTGTTTTCATGGCTCAAAAATGCACAAAAAAAAAACATGTATTTTTTTAGTTTGCGCAGGGTCGCCTCTCCACAGATCTGATGGTAAACTCTGTGACTTTGCCCCCTGTGGTGTCGTCTGCTCGTCTCCATAGCGACAGATAAGTTAAATGCCGTACTGCGGAACATGCCAGGCAAAGAAACAACATCGAAAAGCAGGAAAATACCAGAAAATGGCAAGTTTTTTTCTGTGTGTGCGTAAAAATGTGATGTATTGTGCAGTATTTTTACACGTTTTATCCAACTGTACGTCATCCTCGCGGTAAATACAGATTATAAACTTCACGGGTGGAGACTGACGGGTGGAGACTGACCGTGGCGGGGACTCGGCGCGCCCGTACAGCCACCCGTTCCTGGGCTGCTGCACCAGGACGTTGATAAGTTCTCCTTTGTTGAAGGGCAGGAGGGTGGGGTTGGCGCTGCTCGGTTGGTGCGCGGCCAGAGTCCTCATGGCCCGTCCTCCTCCGCCTCCTCCTCCACCACCTCCTCCGCCTCCTCCGCCCTGTGAGTCGGAGCTGGAGCCCAAACGGAGCCGGTTCTCTGGAGATGGAGCTGGAAAACAAAAAAAATAATTCCATAAATGAACATCTACGTCAGTCTCAAGAGCTTTGAATCATCTGCTTTTATTTAGTTTAGTCGCTCCAGATCTATTCTAAAGTGCACTATGTAACTTTTCGTGCACGCGCTTGTCTCTATGGAGATGCTGTTGCTATGCGTAGAAAGCTCCAGAGTTTAGCGTTTGTTCTGTTTATGATGAAGTTCCAGGTCACTCGCTGTAACAAAAACGCCGCTTTTAAAGGTGTTTTTAGCAACTGACACACACCTGTAATTAATAACACACTGTGGAACATTCCAGGTAAAGCAATAACATTTCCATGGAGACGCGCAGGTGGACGACAATTCACCGAAAAGTTACATAATGCACATTTAAAGGTCTTATAATACACAAATTGTGAGCTTTAAGTCGTGTTATAACAGTGTTAACGCGTCAAAATCAGACCTGGAGTTGTGTTTTTGTTTCATTCACACATGTTTGAGTGACACTTTATTATTCGTCTGTAACATCTCCAAAGCTCAAAACGCGACGTTCCACCTTGTGATGTCATCAAGTGGTAGTTTTCAACCTAACATCCACCTTTTGTTCAGCAGAAACGAGAAATTCCAAGGCTGAAATGATCCAAATGATTCTAGAAATGAAGGTGTGTGGAGTTTAAAAAACACAGCGGAGCACTTCCTGTATCGCCACACGATGACATCACGAGGTGGAACAGAGCGTTTTTCGAGTTTGAGGGAAGAACTCAGCCAACATTCGCGGGGGTTTTGTGTGTTAAACATGTGCGAATGAGACGAAAAACACAACTCCAGGTCTGTTTTTGACGAGGAAACTTTATAAAATACATCAGAAAATAGTGTAATATGAGCACTTTAAAGCTGCAGTACGTCATTTTAACCATTTAAACTACACAAATCAAGATCACATGACTTAAACTCGGGCAGATGTTCTGTATAAACATTATTCCATCTTCGATCTCACAAAAAACATCATTAGTTTCGCCCGTCGACTTTAAAACATACAAAATTCTATTCATGGCTTTGTGCATAATTACCTACTATCTATTTTACGCATGATAACACGTAATTACATTTTCTGAGACGAAAAACTGCACCATTTGCAAAATAAGTGGAAGAGGGAGATACAGAGGCAGGAGAGATAAGACGGTAGAGACGAAACGAGCTGAGAAACACCATCAACGCTATAAAATATGATGGAAATATTAATAAAGGGAAAGAGGAGAGAGTAAATAACTATAAATAAAACAACAAAGTTCACACGGACAGAAGGAAAACGTCACCTCTGGATGGGACACGCCCGAGCTCCTCTCTGCCTCTGTGAATCTCCACCTGTTTGACCAAAAAAAAACACAAAAAAGAATAAAAAAACACATTAACAGCAGCCGCAGACACAATAGTTCCTCACATTTACATAACAGAGTCGGTCATTTAAGACGTATTTGTCAAAAGAGGCAATAATTTCACGCATGGGCAGCGTCACAGAGCGGAGGTAACACTCTGCACTTCCCCACGTGACAAAAACAAACAAAAACATGGTTGAATAATGAGGTGAGGAGTAAACAGAGGCGTGGAGGGCGGGGCGTTCAGGAGCGTTTAATCACTCGGGTAAAGTCGCCTCTGGTTCTGGAGTTTCAGATGAGTCGAGCGAGAAACGGAGAAGATTTGACGGAAACGTTTTGAGTTTATTTAACGTTTTGTGTCGTCCCGGGGTAAATTATGACCCAAAAAAATCACTCACTCACAGCAGAACTCGGACATTTCTTCATCAAATTGGTTGAAAATTGAGCCACTTGTTCATTTGGATGATTTATTAAAGTTACGTTTGTTTCTCTTATAACTCAGATCGACTTAATTTCCACCTCTGCACTCGACAAACACAGGACAGTGATGGAAATTAAGATTTTGACGTCCAAAAATGCACAATCTTTACTAAAATCCGGCCTAATAACCACAATTAAATAAATAAATACATAAATACATTTGGTATCAGTACATTAGTCTGAAGTGAGACTGAAAATAAGCTCCAAATTATATTAAAAAAAGAAAAAAGTATGTTATTTTATGGCTGAGTTATAAGAGAAACACGTTACAAAAGTGCGACTTGAAGCATTCGTGCGTTTTTCTTTTTCCGATCGGAGCTGTGACTGTGTCTCCCAATCGTACGGTGCAGTTTGATCGTGGAATTGACATTTTGCAGGGAAGAAAATGAGCTGAATGTCGCTCCCTGCTCTTCTCCATCATTCATGCACACGTCTGTCCCGTCCAGTAAACACCAAACGTCTGAAATATTAACTTAGGGTTGTGTTTGTGAAAATCTATTGCTGCGTTTCAGATGATGTCACGATGTTCTACAGGCCCAAAAGTCACTGACACTTTTAAATCTTCAGTCGCTCCTTTAATTCTTAAGTTAAACTCACCAAATTTAGTAGAAGATAAACTGAACCTTCTGAGATTTTTGGTGATATATACGGTTAGAATTGTCACTTACACTTGAACTTATCACGACTTAAACTAGAGGAAGTAAAAATGACCTAATTTGATCCTCGATTTTACGTTTTAAGTCGTTTATTAAGTCGTCTGAGGTTTATTCATAAACACCTTTTCTTTAAGATCGACCCACAGGAAGAAATCAGGACTAGTCAGGTCTGTGGAGATACTGCCCCCTGTCTGTGAAAAACACTTATTATTCCTTTAATGGCGTTTACGCTCGGAGCATTTGACCCATGTGACTCAAAGTCCCACTGCACACTGAGGGTTTGTTCCTCGGGGCTGGATTTGCTCAGATTAATGTGGGAAGAGTCGTTCTAAATGCTCTGAAAAAATAAAATAAAAGTATTTAGAAACAAAAGAGTTATGAGTTTTTTTCCGCTGTCAGTGACTTTTGGGTTTGGGAGTTTAAATCTAATCACTAATAGAAGTTCTCCAGTGGAACATGTGCACGTTTTGGATATTTCACGTTAAAAAACACAGTGTTATTAGCAGGAAAGTCTGTCTCTTGTGTCTGTCCTGATTGTTTTCTCTGTTTACTTTGCACTAGTAATAACAGAGATACTTTTGCACGTCAGAAATTCAAAAATGATGGACTTCAAATCCAATCCAAAGTGTGTTAATCGTTTTCTTGAGTGCAGGAGGCAGACGTGGCTTTAGCGCCTCAAACGCGGCGTCGTCTTTCACTAAACGGGCTCAGGTTTATCTCTGAAGGATCCGTGTTGTTTACTCGAGTCCTAATTGCTCTGTGCATAAAGAGAATAATACATGATGAGCATATGTGGGTTACAGCCTCATCTCCATCAGGATTTACCAAGAAAACTGTCATACAAGTTACGTCCAGCAGAGGGCGACAGAGGAGCACGGATGAGACGCTCCCCTGGACTTTACACCAGATACTGAAAATACTGCACATTTTAAACATTTTTACACTTTGCTCAAGGAATTTAAGAAGGAAAATTAGGTTAAAAACAAAGTCCTGTCACATTATTTCACTTTGAGAAACTAAAATGACCATTGCAGCGAAACTAAATCAATTAAAATCTGCGTTTTAAGCGTTTACCTTCCCCTAAGACGTCAAGGACTGAATATTTTCACTTGAATTCTCTACAGACATCGTTAAATTTAGGTAACATAAGGAAAACTTAGAAACACAACTAATAACTAATAAACTAATATTAAAACAATTTGCAATCAGTTCACATCCTTTCATAAATTGTTCTGTTGGTTAAATGAACCTTACTTATATTTATGTATTTATTTATTCATTCATTCATTTCTTACTTTATTTATTTATTTTTTATTTTATTTATTAATTCATTTATTTATTTATTTTTTATTTTATTTGTTCATTTATTTATTTATTTATTCATTCATTTTATTATTTTATTTTTTGTATTTTGTATTTTTTTATATATTTATTTATTTATGTTTTATTTTATTTATTAATTCATTTATTTATTTATTTTTTATTTTATTTGTTCATTTATTTATTTATTTATTTATTCATTCATTTTATTATTTTATTTTTTTGTATTTTGTATTTTTTTATATATTTATTTATTTATGTTTTATTTTATTTATTAATTCATTTATTTATTTATTTTATTTGTTCATTCATTCATTCATTTATTTATTAGTTTATTTATTTATTTGTTTTATTTTATTTATTAATTCATTTATTTTTAATTTTATTTGTTCATTTATTTATTTATTTATTCATTCATTTATCATTTTATTTTTTGTATTTTGTATTTTTTTATTTATTATTTATTTATTTATTATTTGATTTATTAAATTTTTTTAATTTATACTTTTATTTATGAAAAAAAAACCTGTACAGTACAAACCATAACAGGACTTGACAAAAGACAAAAACATCCATTCTCTTTAATGTATTTTTTCTTTTTCCTTTCTTCCCTTCCTTTCTTTCCTCTCTTTCTTCTTCCTTCCTCTCCTTTTTTTGTTGTTGTCTTTTTTCATTTTCCCCCTAACCGTCCAAACGACACGTCTAAACCGTGTCACAGTCGTCGCTCGTCGTTCACTCACAGGCTGCGCTCTCGCCTCCTGCCTCCGGGTGGCGCTGGCCTTCTCTGTCCACACTTCTGCTCTCTGCTGCAGCGACCCCCCAGTCTGCACGAAACACAAAACACACACACAACACACATTTAACAGCAAACGCACACAAGGACTCACCTCTTTTTTCCTGCAACAATCGAGGAAAAACAAAAACGAAAACACAAATCTGCTCCGACTTGTCCACGTTTCTCACAATCGGGGAATAATTTAGCGCCGTAAACGGACATTTCATCGACCTGAGACATAATTTAGCCCCAGAACGCGAAATTAGCTCCACATTATCGAGCGTAGTCTGAATAACCGCCGAGTTTTAATAATCTGGAGACGTGAACTATGTAAATACACAGGTCAGGGTCGTGTTTTTGTTCGTTTTACAGCTTCAGCTTCAGCTTCAGCGTCGGGAAAAAAAAAGCCAAAGTTCAAACGAATGGACCGTCAGCGTGAAGTTTCTCCGCCCTGAGAATGACCCCGGTTATAAACGGCGGATAATTTCCCTACGGGGGCTAATCTCGGCTAATTATTACCGAGCGGATGTTGGTTTAAAGTGGATATTAAAAGCGGCGAGGACCTGGGTCATGAGACGTGAGAACGACTGGATGAAGCGACAGTGTTTCTCGGTTAAGAAGCGGTAGCGGCGCTCCTCCTCCTGCAGGGCGTCGCCGTGACTCTCTCTGAGGAAGTGCAGGTGCTCGTCCTGGAAACAAAACAGAGAATCAACAGGTTTAAAGGGTTTTTAGTTCAGAGATTCATCCTTTTCTGCTTCGTAGCTTCAGGTTTTGGATCTATACTCTGTGATTATAAAAAAACAAAACAGAAGTCGCTCAAATCCAAACGGACATTCATTTAATCTTTGTAGTTTGGGTTTTGAGTTTGTTTCGTCCTGATTTTACGTCACAAAGTTCTGAATTTCTGCTTTAAAGTCGAGCAGCTTCTCTATCTCACCTTCAATTACCCAGAAGAAACAATATATGTAATAAATATGTGTATATGACATAAATAAATATAAAATAAAAATAAAATTAAAAAGTAAATAAATAATAAACAAATATAAAATAAAAATACAATAAATGTAAAATAAAATAAATAAATTAAAATAAAATTAAAATTAAAAAGTAAATAAATAATAAACAAATATAAAATAAAAATACAATAAATATAAAATAAAAAATACATTAAAAAGTAAATAAATAATAAATAAATATAAAATAAAAATACAATAAATGTAAAATAAAAAAATAAAACATAAATAAAATTAAATAAAAATTTAAAAGTAAATAAATAAATATAAAATAAAAATACAATAAATGTAAAATAAAAAAATAAAACATAAATAAAATTTAATAAAAATTAAAAAGTAAATAAATAAATATAAAATAAAAATACAATAAAAAGTAAATAAATAAATAAATAAATATAAAATAAAAACACAATAAATGTAAAATAAAAAAAATAAATTAAAATTAAATTAAAATTAAAAAGTAACTAAATAATAAATAAATATAAAATAAAAATACAATAAATATAAAATAAAAATAAAATAAAAATATAAAAGATAAATAAATAAATAAATTAAAAGCTGAAATATAAGATGTCATACAGTTAAATGTTCTGGACAGTATTTCCGTGCATGTGTTTAGTGTCTCTGTTTGGTTGTTTTGTGTTTCAAACGTAAACGTCTTAATCTGATTTTTGTTGTGGATCCAGTAAATTTTAGTTTGTTTTATCACAAAAAGAAACACACGAAACAAACACCTGTGGGCTCTTTCCTCAGGTGTGTTCTCTAAATCTCCTGTCACACACTCATCCGGTTCTTCTTTTCCTTTCTTAAACTGTGACTCCGCCCACCTGTCTCGTCCTGTCCCTGCGGTGCTGTTTGTCCGCGGCGGCCGCCTGGCTCCGCACCTCCAGCTCGTACCGGTTCTTGCTGCCCTGTGGGAGCAGAGCAGAATTCCCGTCACGTCGCTGCATAATCATTCCACGCGGCCGACGTAGAACCTGTCAGCTCCAAATTAGCGCCGGCGGAGACACGGGAGAAGGATGGAGCCGAGACTCTGCCGGTCGTGTCCCGCGGCGGCGTGGGCGGGAAAGAGGTGGAATGAATGGACTGTTCATCAGGTGATCGTGCGCGTTCACCTGATGGAGAGCCGCTCCCGGGACGCATCGATCACCGTAATAAGGCGGCGATAACGCTGTGGATTTGACCCGGAGCGGCTCACGTTTGACCCCGATCACTCACCGCGATGTAATCTACGTCCATCCTCACGTTGTTGTCCATCTCCTGCAGAACCTCCACCTGGAACCAGCGGAACTGACGAGACACAAGACGGATTATCAACGAGACGACGTGATAAAGCTGCAAAAGAAACGTGTGAACTAACGGAGATGATTAAACGTGTGGTGTGTCCATCATCTGTCGCTTTAACTCGTCCTGAAGGAGGAGTGAAAGATAAAACGCTCCACGTGTCTCTGCAGGAGGTGAATCTGGACCAGTGGGTTGGTCTGATTCAGTGTGTGGAGGAAAAACGACTTTCTCCAGATAAACTCAAGACAAAACTCGAGTCATAAAACTGAGAAAGTGTCACCTCCAGAGTCTAAAACCTCCAGAGTCTAAAACCTCCAGAGTCTAAAACCTCCAGAGTCTAAAACCTTCAAATCAGGAGAGAAATCGAGAAATGATAATGAATCAGACCTGAACTTTAACAGACACGTCAAATCAGGAACATCTGCAGAGTTTTATCGTCTAAAAACATCGAAAATCAAAGGTAAAGTGTCAAAACCAGAGACTCGCAGACACGTGTCCAGGACCAGGACTAAACCAGGACTAAACCAGGACTAAAACAGGACTAAAACAGGACTAAACCAGGTCTAAACCAGGACTAAACCAGGACTAAACCAGGACTAAACCGGGACTAAACCAGGACTAAACCGGGACTAAACCGGGACTAAACCGGGACTAAACCAGGACTAAACCGGGACTAAACCGGGACTAAACCGGGACTAAACCGGGACTAAACCGGGACTAAACCAGGGCTAAACCAGGACTGAACCAGGACTAAACCGGGACTAAACCAGGGCTAAACCAGGACTGAACCAGGACTAAAACAGGACTAAACACGGAGAATCAGTGTTCTGTTTATCTGTGAATGTGACTGAAAGGGGTTTATTCTGCACTTTTCTCCTTTAAGGTTAATTTTATGATGATTATTTGTGATTATTTATGTTTTGATTTGTTGTGATTTTAATGTTTTTTTTTTCCTGTAAAACACTTTGAATTATCTTGTGTGTGAATAAACCTGCTTTGTCTGGAATATTCCACATTAGAGCATTAATTTATCTTAAGTTTATTTCCTACAGATGTTTTTGTCGCTGAAAATGTCCTGAAGAAAAACAGATTCTCAAATGGAGCTCGTCTGAGGAGATAAGTTTAAATTAAAGAAATAACATCTGCAGGTCGACCAGGCGACAGTGGACCCTCCAGTGGAAAAGTTTCCCAGTGCATCTTTAAATTGAGCATTACATTTGTTTGACTTACGATTCCCTCAAGTTCAGACGTGAGTCTCCTCTGACTCTCAGAGATTTGGACCAAGACATCCCCTTTAAAAGAAAAGAGAAAACAGTCAGACTAAACCAGGACTAAACCAGGACTAAACCAGGACTAAACCAGGACTAAACCAGGACTAAACCAGGACTAAACCAGGACTAAACTAAGACTAAACCAGGACTAAACCGGGACTAAACCAGGACTAAACCAAGTCTAAACCAAGTCTAAACCAAGACTAAACCAGGACTAAACCAGGACTAAACCAGGACTAAACTAAGACTAAACCAGGACTAAACCAGGACTAAACCAGGACTAAACCAGGACTAAACCAGGACTAAACTAAGACTAAACCAGGACTAAACCAGGACTAAACCAGGACTAAACCAGGACTAAACCAGGACTAAACCAGGACTAAACCAAGTCTAAACCAAGTCTAAACCAAGACTAAACCAGGACTAAACCAGGACTAAACCAGGACTAAACTAAGACTAAACCAGGACTAAACCAGGACTAAACCAGGACTAAACCAGGACTAAACCAGGTCTAAACCAAGTCTAAACCAGGACTAAACCAGGACTAAACCAGGACTAAACCAGGACTAAACCAGGACTAAACTAAGACTAAACCAGGACTAAACTAAGACTAAACCAGGTCTAAACCAGGACTAAACCAGGACTGAACCAGGACTAAACTAAGACTAAACCAGGACTAAACCAGGACTGAACCAGGTCTAAACCAGGACTAAACCAGGACTGAACCAGGTCTAAACCAGGACTAAACCAGGACTAAACTAAGACTAAACCAGGACTAAACCAGGACTAAACCAGGACTAAACCAGGACTAAACCAGGACTAAACTAAGACTAAACTAAGACTAAACCAGGACTAAACCAGGACTAAACCAGGACTAAACCAGGACTAAACTAAGACTAAACCGGGACTAAACCAGGACTGAACCGGGACTAAAGCAGGACTAAACCAGGACTAAACCAGGACTAAACCAGGACTAAACCAGGTCTAAACCAGGACTAAACCAGGTCTAAACCAGGACTAAACCAGGACTAAACAAAGACTAAACCAGGACTAAACCAGGTCTAAACCAGGACTAAACTAAGACTAAACCGGGACTAAACCGGGACTAAACCGGGACTAAACCAGGACTAAACCAGGACTAAACCAAGTCTAAACCAAGACTAAACCAGGACTAAACCAGGACTAAACTAAGACTAAACCAGGACTAAACCAGGACTGAACCAGGTCTAAACCAGGACTAAACCAGGACTGAACCAGGCCTAAACCAGGACTAAACCAGGACTAAACTAAGACTAAACCAGGACTAAACCAGGACTAAACCAGGTCTAAACCAGGACTAAACTAAGACTAAACCGGGACTAAACCAGGACTAAACCAGGACTAAACCAGGACTAAACCAGGACTAAACCAGGACTAAACCAGGACTAAACTAAGACTAAACCGGGACTAAACCAGGACTGAACCGGGACTAAAGCAGGACTAAACCAGGACTAAACCAGGACTAAACCAGGACTAAACCAGGACTAAACCAGGTCTAAACCAGGTCTAAACCAGGACTAAACCAGGACTAAACAAAGACTAAACCAGGACTAAACCAGGTCTAAACCAGGACTAAACTAAGACTAAACCGGGACTAAACCGGGACTAAACCGGGACTAAACCAGGACTAAACCAGGACTAAACCAAGTCTAAACCAAGACTAAACCAGGACTAAACCAGGACTAAACTAAGACTAAACCAGGACTAAACCAGGACTGAACCAGGTCTAAACCAGGACTAAACCAGGACTGAACCAGGCCTAAACCAGGACTAAACCAGGACTAAACTAAGACTAAACCAGGACTAAACCAGGACTAAACCAGGTCTAAACCAGGACTAAACTAAGACTAAACCGGGACTAAACCAGGACTAAACCAGGACTAAACCAGGTCTAAACCAGGACTAAACCAGGTCTAAACCAGGACTAAACCAGGACTAAACTAAGACTAAACCAGGACTAAACCAGGACTAAACCAGGACTAAACTAAGACTAAACCGGGACTAAACCAGGACTGAACCGGGACTAAACCGGGACTAAAGCAGGACTAAACCAGGACTAAACCAGGACTAAACCAGGACTAAACCAGGTCTAAACCAGGACTAAACCAGGTCTAAACCAGGACTAAACCAGGACTAAACTAAGACTAAACCAGGACTAAACCAGGACTAAACCAGGTCTAAACCAGGACTAAACTAAGACTAAACCAGGACTAAACCGGGACTAAACCAGGACTAAACCAGGACTAAACCAAGTCTAAACCAAGACTAAACCAGGACTAAACCAGGACTAAACTAAGACTAAACCAGGACTAAACCAGGACTGAACCAGGTCTAAACCAGGACTAAACTAAGACTAAACCGGGACTAAACCAGGACTAAAGCAGGACTAAACCAGGTCTAAACCAAGTCTAAACCAGGACTAAACCAGGACTAAACCAGGACTAAACCAGGACTAAACCAGGACTAAACTAAGACTAAACCAGGACTAAACTAAGACTAAACCAGGTCTAAACCAGGACTAAACCAGGACTAAACCAGGACTGAACCAGGACTAAACTAAGACTAAACCAGGACTAAACCAGGACTGAACCAGGTCTAAACCAGGACTAAACCAGGACTGAACCAGGTCTAAACCAGGACTAAACCAGGACTAAACTAAGACTAAACCAGGACTAAACCAGGACTAAACCAGGACTAAACCAGGACTAAACCAGGACTAAACCAGGACTAAACTAAGACTAAACTAAGACTAAACCAGGACTAAACCAGGACTAAACCAGGACTAAACTAAGACTAAACCGGGACTAAACCAGGACTGAACCGGGACTAAAGCAGGACTAAACCAGGACTAAACCAGGACTAAACCAGGACTAAACCAGGTCTAAACCAGGACTAAACCAGGTCTAAACCAGGACTAAACCAGGACTAAACTAAGACTAAACCAGGACTAAACCAGGTCTAAACCAGGACTAAACTAAGACTAAACCAGGACTAAACCAGGACTAAACCAAGTCTAAACCAAGACTAAACCAGGACTAAACCAGGACTAAACTAAGACTAAACCAGGACTAAACCAGGACTGAACCAGGTCTAAACCAGGACTAAACCAGGACTGAACCAGGTCTAAACCAGGACTAAACCAGGACTAAACTAAGACTAAACCAGGACTAAACCAGGACTAAACCAGGACTAAACCAGGTCTAAACCAGGACTAAACTAAGACTAAACCGGGACTAAACCAGGACTAAAGCAGGACTAAAGCAGGACTAAACCAGGACTAAACCAGGACTAAACCAGGTCTAAACCAGGACTAAACCAGGTCTAAACCAGGACTAAACCAGGACTAAACCAGGACTAAACTAAGACTAAACCAGGACTAAACCAGGACTAAACCAGGACTAAACTAAGACTAAACCGGGACTAAACCAGGACTGAACCGGGACTAAACCGGGACTAAACCAGGACTAAACCAGGACTAAACCAGGACTAAACCAGGTCTAAACCAGGACTAAACCAGGTCTAAACCAGGACTAAACCAGGACTAAACTAAGACTAAACCAGGACTAAACCAGGACTAAACCAGGTCTAAACCAGGACTAAACTAAGACTAAACCAGGACTAAACCGGGACTAAACCAGGACTAAACCAGGACTAAACCAAGTCTAAACCAAGACTAAACCAGGACTGAACCAGGTCTAAACCAGGACTAAACCAGGACTGAACCAGGTCTAAACCAGGACTAAACTAAGACTAAACCGGGACTAAACCAGGACTAAAGCAGGACTAAAGCAGGACTAAAGCAGGACTAAACCAGGACTAAACCAGGACTAAACCAGGTCTAAACCAGGACTAAACCAGGACTAAACCAGGACTAAACCAGGTCTACAACATTATCATGTCGACAAACACGACAAAAACTTCAGTTAAAAACTCCATTCAGCGTCTGGGAATAATAAACTTTAAATAAATCATCACTTCTTCACCTTTATAAACTTTTAGATATCGGACGTGTCGCAGCAGAAAAACACTTGTATTTCCTGGTGTCTCATCTCTGTCTGTGTCTTCCGTCTCGTCCCACGTCCTCTGTCCGTCTCGTCCAATCAGATTTGAGGTTTTTTGTGACTCATTGGTCCAACATTTACAAATAAAATCACATTTTTCTCACCTCAGATTAACAGATTTTTTTGTAATTCTGCAGAAATCCACAGTGTTTTCAGCCTCCTGTGATATTATTCCCTTTATTTTTCCCGACACGGACACGGCGCTTGTCCCTGATTGGTTAATCCACCTGTCAATCACACACCAGACTCACACATTTGTAAAGTCTGTGTCCTCAGTCGTCCAGGTCTGATCCTGAGCGTAATCGTCTTTACAAAGTGTTGAAAAAGTGTTTATTCTAGATCCAGGGCGATAAAAGACTCTCGATCTTAAACAGTTTTACACCAGACACAGGGAGAACATGCAAAATCCGCACGGAAAGGCTCAACTTTGAACAAAATATCCATAAAGTTAAAGCAAAAGAGGAAATTTAAATCCGTCACTGGACAAACGGTTGTAGGAGTGAAGATGTTTGGAGACTGGAAACAGCTTTTGTCTCCAGTTTCAACCTTTAATGGCCCTACTATTGTCCTCTTTTGTTTGTTTTGTTTGCTTTGGGTCTGAGGACGGCGAAAAGTTGATGTTTAAGGCCCCATTTCTGTTTAACCCTTTAAGGACTGAGCACAGTACAGACCAGCGTCGCTCGCCTCGACTTTTATTCTGTTTTTAACCATAAAAATCACGTTAAAGGAAATATCAGAATGTACTGGTGCTGCATTTTTCCACAAAACTACCTCGACTTTACACATCCATCCATGTTTTTCCTTTGACGCGTCGACGTAAACGCATGACCGTAATGACAGCGATGTATTTAAAGAGTCCCACGCCGCCGCTTTGAGACGCCGTTTGAGTTTACATGAAGCACAGTTGGTTGCGGAGTAACGGTGACGGAAAGTCCACACCCGCGAGTCGATTGTCTTGGATCGTCTTTCCTCACAAAAATATCTTCTTTTTCTTTTCTCTGGCTCAGATCTGAACCTCACTCTTCTTCTTTTGCGGTTAGTTTGTTTGAGATGCAGATGAACAGCAGACTGTGTCCTGAGCGGCTCTCTCTCTCTCTGTTGATTCATTCTCTTATGAAGTGTCTGTTTAGTTTCTTTTTTTCTTTTTTGCCTCCTGTTCTGCTCTTCCCCCTCCCTCACCTGCCAGAGCGGGGTGGAGTTCCTGGCTCCTCCCACGCGCACCTGCATCTCATCAGCGCAATCACCACCATCTGCCGTGGATAAGAGGAGCCAGGACCAGACACTCGGGGCCAGATCGTCCGCGTGTCTTCATCCCGTTCCCTGGTTCCTCCCGGCTCCTGCGCTCCCGGATTTGTTCCTGTCCTGGTTTTGTCTTGTCTCATCTTGCTCCCTGTCTCGGTTCAGTTCGCCCTGTCCCCGTCTCACCACGCCCCATTCCCGGACCCCGGCTCACGCTCTGCTCCCTGTCCCGGGTCCATCCGCCTCGTCTGCCCCATCGCACCGCCTGGCTTCCTGCTCCCCCCCAATCCCCAAAAAATGTAAATAAACACAGGACTTTATTTGTGTCTCTGGGTTTTGTCTTAAAGTTTTTGTCGGTTCTACGTGTCGTTTTACTTCCGTTTTATTTCCCCGTGTCCAGTTAAACTCGTGGCAGTTGTTGAACATTGAGCAGCTCCGGTTGCTGAAACTAAACGCTCGTGTTTACAGAGGTTAAGTGAACGCAGCACGGCCCTCACACTGTTTTATTTATGCCCCCGGTGGCCACAGGAGAAAACCAGGACTGAACCAGGACTGAACCAGGACTGAACCAGGACTGAACCAGGACTAAAACAGGACTAAAACAGGACTAAAACAGGACTAAAACAGGACTAAACCAGGACTAAAACAGGACTAAAACAGGACTAAACCAGGACTAAAACAGGACTAGACCAGGACTAGACCAGGACTAGACCAGGACTAAACCAGGACTGAACCAGGACTGAACCAGGACTAAACCAGGACTAGACCAGGACTAGACCAGGACTAGACCAGGACTAGACCAGGACTAAACCAGGACTAGACCAGGACTAAACCAGGACTAAACCAGGACTAAACCAGGACTAAACCAGGACTAGAACCAGGACTAGAACCAGGACTGAACCAGGACTAAACCAGGTCTAAACCAGGTCTAAACCAGGACTGAACCAGGACTAAACCAGGACTGAACCAGGACTAAACCAGGACTAAACCAGGACTAAACCAGGACTAAACCAGGACTAAACCAGGACTAAACTAATATAGACACTTCTGACTAATCTGACATAATAAACCTTATCGTTATATTTTTTATTTGACGATTTCGACTCATAATATTACGTCATAAAATGTAATTAAAATATAAATAATAATTATTTTTCCTGTTCTTAAAGTGACTCACCTAAAGATCGAGAGTGGAAGGCCCGCTCTCCCACTCTGGACAGGGCAGTGAAGTAGGCGTCACTTTTTACAGCCAAAGCTACAAAAGAAACGACATAAAAACAAGATGAGCTCATTCACACTTTGACCTGAGGGGGGCGCACAAAGTGAAACAGAATCACACAAGAATTAGACAAACACAACAAAAAATACAACAAATATCTGTCATTTGAGGAGTTGAACATGTTTATAATCACATTTATACAAGTAAATACTGTTTTTACTTAATGATCATTTATATTCAATTATTTTACCTTTAATGTAAAACTTTTTATGATAAATATTAAGAAAAATCTAAATCTATATCTGTCTTTAAAGATTAAATAAGGGAGTAGCATTTGACCTGGTTTAGTCCTGGTTTAGTCCTGGTTTAGTCCTGGTTTAGTCCTGGTTTAGTTCCATTCCTGATGTTGGTTTTTACACAAATATAAATCCACCCAAAGTTTTTCCTCATGTTTTTGTGACTAAGTGTCTAAAGTCTCCACGAGCAGAACACAAAGTACATAAAGTACATAAAGTACATAGAGTACATAGAGTACATAGAGTACATAGAGTACATAAAGTACATACAGTACATGCAGTAGAAGTACCCCTGAGTGATATTAAACAGTAGACTTTCTTTATCACACTGATCCTTTCATGTTTGTTTTATTGAGGCGTCATATTTACAGAATAATCTCAGATCCATAAACGCCTCGTCCTCAGGATCTGCTCCTGGACTTTGAAACGTCGGGTGTGTTTATAATACTCAGATACTTTTACAGCCGCATATAATACTCTCAAATACTTTTACAGCCGCACAAATAAAAACGTCAAGTCCTGCGTCTTTTTGTACCTTGAAACGCCTGAACGTATCCGTCCCCCAGAGACACCAGTCTGTGTAAACTCGGGTTGAACTCGTCCAACAAGTGCTGAAAGAAACAAAAACACCAGAGAAAATCATTAAAAACTGAACTTTATGACGTGAACATGAGGTTTTTACAGAAACTCTCCAGACGATAAGAGGAACTTCACTTGGATCAATGTTTTTATGAGATTTAAACACAAACTGGGACCTGTTTTCACACAAATGTATTTTTATAGTCACACGATTCACTTCTTTATACGAACGTGCAGTTTAATTATGAAAACAGACGTTTAAAAAAGAAAAAAAAAAGATGTTTATGTGTAAATAAGACGACGATGAAAATACTGCACACGAAAGAAAAGTCACAAAGGTTTAGTCTTTTCTGTTTTTGAGACGAGTGGATTTAAATAAACACAAAATGAAACAGAATTATACAAATATCTGCAATTTAAAGAGTAAATAAGTAAAATAAATAGTAAATAAAAATACTCTGATCAGTAAAGATCTGAAAACAACTGATCAAAGACACGTTTTTACTTAATAATAATCTGTATTAATTTATAAATATTGGACTTTAAAGTTTAAATAAAGGTGTGGCATTTGACCCGGTTTAGTCCTGGTTTAGACCTGGTTTAGACCTGGTTTAGTCCTGGTTTAGACCTGGTTTAGTCCTAGTTTAGACCTGGTTTAGTCCTGGTTTAGACCTGGTTTAGTCCCGGTTTAGTCCTGGTTCAGTCCCGGTTTAGACCCGGTTTAGACCCGGTTTAGACCCGGTTTAGTCCTGGTTCAGTCCTGGTTT
>NC_047133.1:2289888-2339888 GCF_009829125.3 Periophthalmus magnuspinnatus
AGGAGGAGAGAGAGGAGGAGCAGAGGGAGGAGGAGCAGAGGAGCAGAGGAGGAGAGAGAGGAGGAGAGGAGGAGCAGAGGGAGGAGCAGAGGAGGAGCAGAGAGGAGCAGCAGAGGGAGGAGCAGAGGGAGGAGCAGCAGAGGGAGGAGCAGAGGAGCAGCAGAGGGAGGAGCAGAGGAGCAGCAGAGGGGCAGAGGAGCAAAGGAGCAGCAGAGGGAGGAGCAGCAGAGGAGCAGAGGTTCGGTCAGAGGCTGAGCTGCACAGTCCGGTCATCTCTGCTTCACCCGTGCAGCTCTCCTCCTGCTGCTCTCCTCCTGCTGCTCTCCTCCTCCTGCAGCTCTCCTCCTGCAGCTCTCCTCCTGCTGCTCTCCTCCTGCTGCTCTCCTCCTGCTGCTCTCCTCTGGGAGCAGACTGAGGATCTTTCACGTCGCTGCTGAGCTGAGAATATTAAACCAGAGGGAGACACATTTTCAGCCCTGATGCAGATGAATGAAGACGAGAAATCGATCCAACGGTGACAAAGAGCCGCTCCTCCTCCTGCTCCTCCTCCTCCTCCTCCTCCTGCTCCTCCTCTGCTCTGGTCTAAACTGTGGTAAAGTTGTGAGGCAGCAGCAGGAGCAGGTGATTTCCACGCAGCGTGGAGAGTGTCATAACTCCCACTCTGTCTCGTGCCTGTGGAGCCGTGGAGACATGCGCGCTGCAGCAGGAGGAGGAGAGAGGCTCCTCGCGGCTCCTCGCGGCTCCTTCTCATGTTGTCTCCATCCTCACTTTGCTGCGGGACTGTTTGAGGGGCTGTTGTAGCGGGGCTGGTCACGTGAGGACAGCTGGTTGATGAGTGCGGCTCTTTTGCGCCTGTTTTGGCTCTTTCTCCCGTCTGAGCGCCTGCACTCGGGTTTTGCGTCTTTTTCTGCCTGGAGCCGGAGCCGCCGCCACCCTGAAGTTCATCGTGGTGATCCTGGCCGCCGGGATGGTGGCGTTTATCGGGGCTGTCATCTGCATCATCGCCGCGGTGCACACCGGCTCCTCCAGAGGAGCCGCGGCTCAGCAGCAGCTCTCCTCTGAGAATCAGTCCGTTTACCCGGACTCTGCGGTCCCGGACTCTGCGGCTCACACTCCGGCCGCGGGCGGCTCTGCGGCCCGGGCCAGCTCTCTGGGAGCTCTGCACGGCTCCGAAACACCAGAGGCTCCGACGTTTAACGTCGGCCTGAGCGGAGTGACCGGCCTCACGGGACACGACCCCGCCGTGAGCCGCCTCATCTGCACCCCCATCCCCCCCGGACAGTGCAACACGGGGAAGTTTGAGCAACAAGCCGACGACCCCTCTCTGTACGCGGGGGAGGACTGGGGCTACCTCCGCACCACCGCGGAGGACCTGAGACAAACCGTCCTCCAACAGAAAGACCAGATCCAGAGCGACCAGCGCACGATCCACGAGCTCACGGGGAAACTGTCCGAGTGTGAGAAGGGGCTCCACGGCCGCACGAGGCGCGGGGGTCCCGCGGGGCTGTGGGGGGGCGCGGAGGACCTCCACCTGCAGCACATGGTCCGGGACAGTCCGGACTCTGACACCGGACACATCCTGACCGTGAGAGCCGTGGATGAGCTGGAGCAGGCCATCGCCCAACTGCAAGACCGCATCGAGAAACTGGAGGTAAAAGAGCCGTGTGTGTCACTGTGAGCCGTGAGCCAGTCTGCATGAGCCACTTTACAAGAGCCAGTCTGCATGAGCCACTGTACATGAGCCAGTCTGCATGAGCCGCTTTACAAGAGACACTTTACAAGAGCCGTTTTACATAAGACACTTTACAAGAGCCGCTTTACATAAGACACTTTACAAGAGCCGCTTTACATAAGACACTTTACAAGAGCCGCTTTACATAAGACACTTTACAAGAGCCGCTTTACATGAGCCGCTTTACATGAGCCAGTCTGCATGAGCCGCTTTATATGAGCCACTTTACAAGAGCCGCTTTACATGAGCCAGTTTATATGAGCCACTTTACAAGAGCCGCTTTACATGAGCCAGTTTACAAGAGCCAGTTTATATGAGCCAGTTTACAAGAGCCACTTTACAAGAGCCAGTCAGCATGAGCCGCTTTATATGAGCCACTTTACAAGAGCCGCTTTACAAGAGCCAGTCTGCATGAGCCACTTTACATGAGCCGCTTTACATGAGCCAGTTTATAAGAGCCACTTTACAAGAGCCGCTTTACATGAGCCAGTTTATATGAGACACTTTACAAGAGCCGCTTTACGAGAGCCGCTTTATGTGAGCCACTTTACGTGAGCCGCTTTACAAGAGCCACTTTATATGAGCCACTTTACTCTGATGTGACCCACAGCACAGGGGCATCCGTCACGTTGTGGAGGGTAATTAGTCCCAGAGAGGAGAGAGGGGAGAGGGGCAGGTCCCACAGGAGAAGACGAGGGCAAAGAAAGAGCCACGTTTAAATAAAACAATAAGACAAACGTAGGAGCCACTCAGCTTTACACAACCGGACTTTAAGAGTTTATTATTATTATTATTCTAAAGTTTATGTCCTGGAGTGACACTGATTTAGAGAAAAAGCTTCTGATGGCGTCGCCTCTTCTGAAGTTCCATAAGAGCAGAATCCTGTGATATATAAGCTCGTTTTGGCAAAAGAAACAGCATGAATAATGTACAGAGCGGCGATATTTGTGGAAAAGATGGATTGGTTGTGCTCAGCTACAGGACTTGAATTATGTAGGACACACTCACACGGCCCTGTCTGTACATATATGTCTCTGCAGGGACATTAAATAATCATGAGACATTGAACCGGGAACACGCTGATGTCTTTTTACTGTGTTTTTTCAGAATGTGTGGGGTTTGGTACAATTTAGTGCATGTAGTGACGCATGTAGAAAGACAGGAGGCGCTGTACGAGCCCTGGAAACTGTATTTTTGTTTTGTTTTATTGATTTGATGAATGTGAAGAAGGTTTTTAGGATGCTGTGGGACATTTGCTGCATCAGAATTGGGATTAAAATGCAGAAAAACTGGGAAACTAGACCAGTACTAACCCAAAAGTAGAACAGAACCAAACCAGGTCTACGTCAGGACTAAATCGAGCTCAAACTAGGACCAAATATGAACAAAAACGTCACATTTCTTCCTCTGAACGACGCTCCAGACTCACACTTTCACTGAGGACTGACTCTGGATGGACGTAATAATTGACAAGTGGAATTATTCGATGTGATCAGGCTGAATACTCACGAGTTACATCACGGAAATGTGGTGTAACACGGGAGAAAACGTTACCCCGACCAGCCTGTCCTGTTTATGTTCTGTCCCGGTCCAGAAGGGAACAGAATCGGACCAAAGAGCAGGAACAAACTCCGCCCTAAAGTGGGACGGTCCAACACAGTCGCCGGTTTATATCATGTGTAAATATTCTCTAGACGCCCTCAGTTATCACAGTTCAAACGTCAAAAATGAATAAATACGTCTCAATATTTACTAGAAATCATAGTTTGATTAGTCGATTTATCAAAAAAGAATCGTAGACAAGTCCAGAAAGAAAACAAAGATCATTTTATACAATATCGTGCACAATATACTCTACACCAGGGCCGGTTCAGACTATAATCAGACTGAGAAGTTGCTTAGGGGCCCCAAGGTCAACAGGGGGCCCCCAAGAGCCTAAACACGTATACTTAAAATAATATAATATGTAAAGTTCTACTAAAAACAGTGCTCAGGTGTTGTGTTTACAGCAGAGTAAATATCTCTTTATACATTTTTAGAAAAAGAAAAACGGCAAGAAAAAGTTTAGAATGTTTAGAATATTTTTATTATTTTTTTTTTTTGTAAAGGCACATGTCTCCTGCTCCTGTCTGCAGCTCTTCACACGAGACACTTTGATCCAAGAGACACATTTAGTTTTTACATCAGGACAAATATTGTTGTGTTCAGGGTCTTAATAAATTGTTTTTGCAAATTATTATTCAAATCTCCACATATGGAGATTTGAGGACTTTGGTCATTGGTCCAAATCAGCGTAAATAACAAAGAGAAATTAATGAAGTCATGAAAGAGCTCAGGGTTTTAGGAGGATATAGTGGCGAAACATCTGCTGCGTACATTTGTTTTTGGACCAGGCATACGTTTGGACAGCCCTGAGGTGCGCCGAGGCCCCTGCGGTACTTTTAAATGGCCGTTTTAAAAGTTAGATTCAAACATTTCAGTCTTTTGTTCATATAAGTTGAAACACACTTGGACACGGTGATGAGAGCAGAGTCAGAACGTTGTAAAATGTGAGTCACAAACAGCCGAGTCCAGGTTCAGTCACAGAAAAGGGGCCCGGAGACACATTCTGCTCAACTTTAGGACCGGCCCTGCACCGTATAAAACCAGCTTCTTTTAGTTTTAGCAGCTCTTTACTATTAAAACATCTCAATTGTGTGTAAGGCGTCTAAACTCTGACTCTAACACGACGTCTCACTCTGTTTTCGTGCTTCTGCGGACACATAAATCAGAGATCGTCCTTCTCCATTAGAGTCTGTCATTATTACTCGTCTCCAGCTGTTCCGTCGTCTCGTCTCGGTGTTTTTAGAGTTTCTTCGGTTCTTTTGCTTCTTCTATTTGTCGTGGATCATCTCCAGGTCCCCACACATGATGATTTAAACATTTCTTAGCTGCATTTGTCTTAATTCTTCTCAAAAATTTGCTGTAAATGTTTTGAATTTCTTCCGTCGTCTCGTGCGACTCTGGACATGATGTTTGTCTTGAAGAATTATAGATTTCCAGATGTTTTTTTTCTAATCAAACACGAGCCGTCCGTTTAATCCTCTGCGTCTTTTTCTAAACTCCACGACACGGACGGTCTCGCGGTGACGTGGCATCAGGTTTAATCCACGCTGCAGTGAAAAGGAGGCACCAAACCGGAGGAGTTCTCTGCGCTGACGCTCTCACATGTTAAACGCTGCCTCGGAGCTCACCCCGGGCTCAACACGACTGTCAAATGTCTTTTCAAAACAAAAACGCAGAAATATTTACACCTGAGGATTTAATATACGGCAAAAAAACATGAACAAATCCAATCCAGCACTTTAAAAACAACACAGTCGACCAAAGTACTGCACACAGGTTAAAAAACACACAAAAAAACAAATATGAGACACAATAAATCTGGTGCAAATCATCTTTTCCTTGTAAGATTAATGAATTTGTACATGGTCCCTGTCAAATAAAGAATAAAGAAAGAAAGAATAACATTAAAAACAGAACATGATAAACGTCAACTCTTTACACTGAGTTAAAAGACAAGCTAAAAAAAAAAAAAGAAGAGATTTAAGAAGAGATTTAAAACAGGAAGTGAGTCGTCCAGTCTAACATTCAGTGGAAGTGCAGAGTCCAGAGTCTTTAGCCACTAAAAAAGCCCGATCAGCTGTAAGTTTCCTGATAGGTTCACCTTTTTAACTTATATTACAGTTCAAAAGAGAAAAGACAAGAGAGATTATTTTGTCTCAATATTGAGGAGAAAGAGCGGAGAGGCAAAACACCTTCAGTTACAAATCACCTCACCCTCTTTTCTGAAGGCCCCACCGTTTTTCTCCTCCTTTTATTAACTTAAGAACCCTAGTTACAAATGCACTGCTTACTCTCAAGGGATGGGGGACATACTTTACATACTTTGCAAGCAGCGTAAAAAACATATGATGAAATTCACAGAGAAATATATTCTGTTTTTGCATTTCTAGAAGGTCACTCTTCCCCTTCGCACAAACATCCTCCCATGATGTTTCTGTTTCAGTTTCACAGTGACCTTCTTCCCGTGGGATCCTGCACTTTCAAAAGACTCAAGAACAAACATTAGTGCAGATTACATAGTTGAATATAATGATTATAATAAAGAGTGAACATTACAGTACCTTTAAAATGAACAGTGAGATAACATAATATGACTTGAATATATATTTTGAATCCATCATTTCCTTTTTGGCTTAGGGACCACGAGGAGAACCCGACCTGCAGACCTGAGAGAGGCACCAGCAGGTCGGACAGATACAGAAGGGCCAGGCCACGCAGACGATTAAAAACAAATAGAAGAATCTTAAAATCAATGAGAAACTGAACAGGGAGAGATTTGAGAATGGGACTTACGTGATCAAATTTCCGAAAACCAGTTAAAAGACGAGCAGCAGCGTTCTGGACGAGCTGAAGACGGGAAAGTAAGGTTTTGTTTTGAGACCTGAGTATAAGGCGTCGCAATAATCTAATAAATGTCGAGATAAAAGCGTGGGTTAAAATTTCAAAATTATGTCGAGATAAGTGATTTTACTTTGAGCTTCAACTTTCAAACTGGAGTCGAGCTCAACATCCAGGTTTGTGACGACAGGGTTTATCGTCTTGGTCCTGGAGCCCAACTCAGGAGAAAAACAGCAGTTGAATCACGACAACTTCAGTTTTATTCTCGTTAAAATGGAGAAAATATGTGAACGATTGTGTAAAGATGGAGATTTAAAGAGCACGTGACGGGGTTTGATGTGTGTGGACTTTATTGGGGTTGTACTTATTTGTTTCTCGTCTGTGTTGAAAAAAGTGCAAAAATACAGGAAGTAGCGTCAAATCTGAATCATTCCATTTACGTCGTCAACGATGTCAATCACATCCAAAATGGAGGAAGAGTTTATGAAAAAGGAGCTCGTTTTTTCTGACATTTTTAATATGGATTTACCTTCATCAGCTGCCCGTGTCCAACAAGGAAATAAAACTATAAACGCAGACAAAATGTAAAAACAAGGCAAGATTTTTCATAGTTATCCATGTTTTAGTCGTGCACCTGAAGTTGACTGTTTTCATGGATTTCTGTTGTTATACGCGACATTTTGACTTTTCCCCCTCAAAATATTTGGTTTTTAAATTGTTCATCACTACGTCCTGGTTTTTCTTCATATGGACAATCAGGAAACAATATTTGCTCAGGTACGAGACAAAAACTAAAATCAAACTTGGCCAAAACAGTGAAAGACGCAGCTGCTCCATGTAAAAGCTGGAGGTTCAATGACAGATGTGGGTTCTGTCGTGTCCTTGGGCAAAGCACTTCACCTGTGGAGAATCTTATCGTCAAAACCAGACTCGGACTCATCCTGTATTTGTGTCCAGTAGTAGACCAGGACTGAATAAACCTGGACTAAACCTGGACTAAACCTGGACTAAACCAGGACCAAACCAGGGCCAAACCAGGACTAAACCAGGTCTAAACCAGAACTAAACCAGGGCTAAATCAGCACTAAACCTGGACTAAACCTGAGCCAAACCAGAACTAAACCAGGACCAAACCAGGGCTAAACCAGGGTGTGACTAAGTGGACCTTTTTTTAACGTTACCATTTTGTTTGTTCACATTTTCTCATGATCATTTTCAATAATTTTCCAACACAAAACTAAACAGAATTATCCCGGGTTTGTTTAGTTTAGTTTTTCAATCAGTTAAATCACCACACACTAGTGAGTTTAAACATTTTATTTAGTTAAATGTGTCAGTTCAGTTTAATCCTCTTACCTGCATCTCCACATGGTCCAAACACAGAGGGGGCGTGGCCTATGTCGGCCATTTTTATAGGCTTGGGTGTGGTCGTGGGCCAGACCATGTGGAGGGAGAACAGGTTTAAGTTTGTTTATTTCTTTGTGTTAATGTTTTATGTATTTTTGTGTCAATGACATAAGTGTATAGTTTATTTTGTTAAACACTTTAGTTTAGGGACTTGGGCCTGAGAGATGGTTTTATATTTAAGATTCTGCTCATGTTTTACCCACAGCCCCTGGAGAAGAGATGGAGGGGCCCAGGGGGAGGAGCTTCAGGTGCAGGAGGGTATTTCATCAGGGCTAATTAGACAGAGAAAGACTTCAGTGTAGTCAGGGCACACGGGGCTTTTTCCTGAGTTGTTTCAGTTCTGTTGCTTAGTTTTGTTGAGCTCCGTTAGTTTGTGTAAATATGTGTTGTTTTTTTTCTTTTGTTCACGGGGAACCACAACGCTGATGATAAACTTTGTCTAATGGGACTTTTTTTTGAGTCTGCGTCCTACTTGATCACTTTGGGCCAGTGTCCCCACACAGGACCGAATCAGGACCGAATCAGGACCAAATCAGGACCAAACCAGTTGAATCAGTGTTTCACTTTTGTTCAGTTCAAACTTGTCTCACTTCCTGAAGATGTGACTCAGGCCTCGACTTTGACGATGTTTAAATCCAGACTCAAACTGTTCTGTTTATCTGTGAATGTGACTGAAAGGGGTTTATTCTGCACTTTTCTCCTTTAAAGTTAATTTCATTTGCGATTATTCACGTTTCGATTTGTCCTATTGTGATTTTAACGTCCTTCTTATTCTGTAAAACACTTTGCATTACCTCGTGTATGAATTGTACCTCGTTTTAACATAAATGCGAGTTGCGAGTGACGAGACCAAACGGCGCAGACCGGCCGCCTCGCCTCCGTCAGCCTTCCCCAGGGCAGATACGACCACAGAAGGAGCTCACCGTCACTGAAAAGGGCAGAGTGAACGAATAACACACGAGAAGCGGCACGTAAGACTAATGTAATATCATTTCTATTGCGTTTATCGTGTAGGTCGAGGTTGTTTATGGCGACACACGAGACGCTTTATGCTCTTTTCCTCCATTTCTTGCGTTCGACTTTCTTGACGGTGCACAAGTTTAAAGATTCCTGCCAAGCCTGTTTTTCCGCGTGCGCCAGGGGACCCACAGTCTTGTAATCTATTATGCAGCAGTGGCAGCCAATTTGTTGTGGGCTTAAATATTGTGTTCTCCTCGCAGTCGGAACATTTCGTTATAATTTGTGTGCGGTGAACATAATTGAGAAGAGTCCCCTTAGACGCGTGAAGGAAAATCACGTTTATATTTAGATTCAAGACGTAAACTCGGTGTAATTATGGGGAAGTGTATGCAAATCCTGGGTTAAGGGTAATTAATGGGGGATTATATTGTTCACTGTGGCACTTTGGTACTTTGGCGGCTGCTGAATTTAAAAAAAAAAAAGTTAAAAAACCAGAAAGTTTATTGGGTCCGTGAGTTTGCATTTCTGTCGTCGGGTAAAGTCGCAGCGTTTTTTCATTATCGTTATCGCTCTCGTCTCATTGGTCGATCTGTCTGACAAAAAAAAGCGGATTTTAGTTCCATTACGAGCGCACGACTTGCACGATTCTTCAAAGCTTCACTACGTAGCTTTTCTGGCGTGTGTGCGTCTCCGTGGAGATCTGATGATTGTGATGATTCGTGGTTTTCAGGTCTTCACAAATATTAAATCTTTGGAATGAAGAAAGATCCTCACAAAGTCTTTAAACTCAGGAAGGAAACTTTTTTTTTTTTTTTTTTTCACAATTTGCTTTCACTGGAATGTTCCACAGTCCGGCATTAAACCCGTCTATTGTTCATTTATTTAATTATGTGTCTTTATTTGATTTAAACACATCTGACCTGGAACTAGAGATGGAAAATAAACACTAACATCGTTTATCGTGATACATTTTCTATAATTGTGATAATTATGTCGCCAGAATGTTCCGGAAAAAGCTTTGTATTTTCTCAGCTCAGTTAAAGTTGTTTTCACTCATAACAAAGTGAAATGATATTAAAGTTGTTTAAAAATGGAGCTTATTCAGGACATTAAAAAGATGAGTATTAACGTCTATAACATTTTTAATCTGTCGCCTAATAATCATCGTGATATTATCGTTAATCACATTTATTTTGTCGGTGATAATCACGACACAAATCGTCCGCGTCGTCCTGTTCTCGTCCTGTTCTCGTCCGGTTCTCGTCCTGTTGTCGTCCTGTTGTCGTCCTGTTGTCGTCCTGTTGTCGTCCTGTTCTCGTCCTGTTGTCGTCCTGTTCTCGTCCTGTTGTCGTCCTGTTGTCGTCCGGTTCTCGTCCGGTTCTCGTCCTGTTCTCGTCCTGTTCTCGTCCTGTTCTCGTCCGGTTCTCGTCCTGTTGTCGTCCTGTTCTCGTCCTGTTCTCGTCCTGTTGTCGTCCTGTTGTCGTCCGGTTCTCGTCCTGTTCTCGTCCTGTTGTCGTCCTGTTGTCGTCCTGTTCTCGTCCTGTTCTCGTCCTGTTCTCGTCCTGTTCTCGTCCTGTTCTCGTCCGGTTCTCGTCCGGTTCTCGTCCTGTTCTCGTCCTGTTCTCGTCCTGTTCTCGTCCTGTTCTCGTCCTGTTCTCATCTCTTCACTCGGCTCTGGAGCTTCCACTGTCGTCTCCATGGAGATGAGTTAGATTTGTTTAATGCCGCGCTGTGGAGCAGAGGCGTCAAACTCAAACTCACACGGGATAAAATGAAAAACTGAGACAAATTCACAGGACAAACTCTGAATTTACTGAAAAACTGCGCCTGATGTGTGATGTTTAACCTTTTCATGGAAGCACAACTTTAGTTTTGCTCAAACACAAAATTTGGTTAAGTTTATTTCAAAAAGAGGAATTAAATTTAAAATAAAAGACACATCAGTAGTGTTCATTTCTTATTTAAATACATCAAATAAATTCTGTTTCTCTCTGTAGTAGTTCATTTGGCTGAGGTGGCTCGTAGCTTTGAGAAAAGGAGGGGCTCTCTCTGGACTGCAGTGCATTCTGGGATGTGTAGTTTTCGTGGTACATGAGCTGTTCACGTCGTATGAACTCACAGACCAAATATAATCACACCGCAGACCAGATTTGGCTCCTGGGCCTGAGTTTGACACATGTGCTGTAGAACATCTGAGGCAAAGCGACAGCATCGTCATGGAGACCAGCAGGAATGTTACATAGTGCAACTTTAAAACATTTAGCATTATTTTGTAATCTATAACTTCTTATTTAAAACAGACAGATCATGAACAAAGAAAACAGAAAAAAACAGAAAATACAAAATAGAAAAGAAAACTAAAAACAGAAAATACAAAATAGAAAAGAGAAAACTAAAAACAGAAAATACAAAATAGAAAAGAGAAAACTAAAAACAGAAAATACAAAATAGAAAAGAGAAAACTAAAAACAGAAAATAGAAAAGAGAAAACTAAAAACAGAAAATAGAAAAGAGAAAACTAAAAACAGAAAATAGAAAAGAGAAAACTAAAAACAGAAAATACAAAACAGAAAACTAAAAACAAAACTAAAAACAGAAAAGAGAAAACAAAAACAGAAAATACAAAATGGAAAACAGAAAACTAAAAACAGAAAATACAAAACAGAAAACAGAAAATACAAAATAGAAAAGAGAAAACTAAAAGCAGAAACAGGACGGTCCTTGGTTTTAATGAAAAGCTGCAGCTGCTTGAGCCAAACACATAATCTCAGAGTAAATGAGGCTCTTTGCCTCGTGGCATCACAGATATTATTGATGAGAAACAAACCTCTGCTAATCAGGCTGCTCTGAGCTTTTTCCATTAAAATGATGCATGGAGATTAGAAACACCAGGGGCGAGGTGATGTTGTTTATAGACTTTAAATGTCAAAGTCGTTTTTCTGCAGACGCTTAGATCAAAACTACTCCACTTCAGTGAATCACATTTATTAGTATTTCTGTCATGTCTTTGCTTAAACATGTTAAAAATGATAAAAAGAACTGGAGATCTTGTTGTTTTTGTTGTTTTTTTTAGAACACTGTGAAATAAGGTCAGCGATTTTGAAAAGTTTGGAGTTTTAAATTGAAGCAGAGACACACGATACATAATAATACGAAACATTTTGCAGTAATGAACGAGCCGGCTCTTTTGAACGATTCCTTAACGTGAACGAATCGAACCGGATCTCATTTTTTTTAAAGAAACAGATGTTTTTGTTTCTAATTTGTCTGCATTTTTATCCTGATTAAAGCCGAACCAACACAATAATCAAAACAAAAGCAGAGGAGGCGACACGAGTGACAGATTCGTGCACAAAAAACATATTTGTTGTTATTATTTATGTAAATTCTGCATAATTCCACCGAGTAAACTCCCTCCCACTCTCAGTTTACTCTCATTTTAAAACATCAGAGGTTTGGCCGATTCTTTGTGATTAGTTTGCAGGAAAAATTAGTTCTGACATTGTCTTCTGTCGTATAAATACATATAAAATGAGCCAATGTTTTGAACGGCTCTTTGACACAGATCCAGAAGATTCGGATCTCCTAAAAGAGCCAAAACTCCCATCACTATAAGATTCTGTTGTGTTTTTCTAGACGTTTTGACACTCGATTAAACGGCGTTTTCAGTTCTGGTCTGGGTTCAGATGGACACTGCCTTAAAACGATCTGAAGGAAGGAGCTAACGACGCTTAAAATAAACAATAAAATGCATTGTTTTCATTTTACTTTGCATTTTCTGAGGTAATAACTAACACAGAAGCTACAGACAAGGTCACACTTTTGTACAATCAGGCACTTTGTCACTAAGAATCATGAACGACACGATCACAGACGGTCGTTTCTGTGTCACGGTGGTAGAAAAAACTCAATGTTTGGGGCTAAAAGTTCAAACTGAAACATGCTCCTTGCTCGTGGTTCAAACCCAAGTTCAGGGCTTTTAAGGTTCTACTTATAAAAATCAAACAGTCCGTGAGGTTTGAGCCGCCGCGGCCTTCCTGCGAGTGCAAACTGTCCTCGTTTTTGTTGTCTGGGGTGACAAAAATTAACATATTTTTATATTTTTCCTGGATTTTTCGAAGGTTTGATTGTGTGTTCTCTGTTTGTGTCCTTGTGAAAATAAATAAAACATCAATTTATACTCAGAGGTGGAAATACAAATACTCACGTTACTGTAAATGTGTAGTTTTTTGGGGTAATTGTACATTATTTTGTACATTTTTAAACTGTATTTATACTTGTAATTGAGGAAAATTCTAGTCATGTACAAGTAAAAGCGAGGACAAGGACACTGTAAACTGCTTTGGTTACACTTTAAGCCTTAATGTTCCTACTGGCTCGCTCTATTGCTCTCTTTGTTACCTTTGTTTGCTTTGGGTCTGATGCTGGAGTCACAGATGAAGGACAGATGATGTTTCAACTTTACTTTTCAAAGACTTTTCAAAGATTTTCTTTCTTAACAAAACTTTCTTCTTTAACTCTCCTCAAAACATTTCTTTTCTCTGGCTCAAGTCGTGTAATTTTAATCTAAAAAGTTGCTAAAAGTAAATATTGATTATTAGAACACAAGTAGTATAATCATAAGAGTAGTACAATTAGTAGTTTTGACTTAGGTATAATTATGGCAGAAGTACTTTTTTAGCCATATAACTGTACTTTTACATGAGATTTTAGCATATAACTGTACTTTTAGCCATGTAACTGTACTTTTACTTAAGATTTTAGCCATATAACTGTACTTTTACTCATATAACTGTACTTTTAGCCATGTAACTGTACTTTTACTTTAGATTTTAGCATATAACTGTACTTTTAGCCATGTAACTGTACTTTTACTTAAGATTTTAGCCATATAACTGTACTTTTACTCATATAACTGTACTTTTAGCCATGTAACTGTACTTTTACTTAAGATTTTAGCCATATAACTGTACTTTTACTCATATAACTGTACTTTTAGCCATGTAACTGTACTTTTACTTAAGATTTTAGCCATATAACTGTACTTTTACTCATATAACTGTACTTTTAGCCATGTAACTGTACTTTTACTTAAGATTTTAGCCATATAACTGTACTTTTACTCATATAACTGTACTTTTAGCCATGTAACTGTACTTTTACTTTAGATTTTAGCATATAACTGTACTTTTACCCATATAACAGTACTTTTACTTAAGATTTTAGCCATATAACTGTACTTTTACCCATATAACTGTACTTTTACTTGAGATTTTAGCCATATAACTGTACTTTTACTCATATAACTGTACTTTTAGCCATGAAACTGCACTTTTACCTGAGATTATAGCTATGCAACTGTACTTTCACTTGAGTACAAATTCGCAGTACTTTTTCCACCACTGCTTTTATTTACCTCCACCATTTTTTCCTCCACAGTCTGACATCGGCCCATTTCCTCACAACCTGACAGACGCTGTGACGGGCTCAGGACACCCGGACGAGCTGAAGAGCGGCATCCCGGAGCCCCCGCCCCCTCTCCCCCCTCACACCGCTGAGGGGGACATGTCCTGGACGGGAGAGGACCTCGAGGGCGAGCTGCAGAAGAAACTGGACCTGCTGGACAAAGAGAGAAAGGCCCTCAGGCTGGAAACACACAAGCAGAGGCAGGCGATCGACCAGAGCATCGCTAAACTTCATCACCGCATCTCAGGCCTGGAGGAAGGTACAGAACCAAATGTACCCGGGGTATTTATAGCCAAAGTGAAGCTAAAACGGAAGCTTGTTTTTGGCACAAGTGGAGAACAAGGCTAAACTCGCTACGGCTGAGTTCAAAATAAATAACAGATTGAAAAAACTTGGAAATCTGCAGTGCTCAAAATAGGACGGAGTGCGCGGGAGTGATGAGTAAGTGAATGAGGTAGGAGTTATGTTTGTACAGAGTCGTTCGCTTGTTTATTGGTGATTAATTAATTTGGCAAGATACATCACATAATAGTAGCTTTATTTCTGGAAAGATCAGCACCTAAAAAACATGAAAATATGCTAATATACGTATAAGTATGGGCATTTTCTGAGCTTTAAGCAAGGTCAGAATCGAGCCAAAGCAGCATTGTACTCGTAACTGGCTGAAAAAGACTGGTAAAATCTGTTCAAAAGTAATCAGCGACTAGTACTTTGAGTCGTTTAATTAGTACTTTTTACTTTGGTACAGTCTGGGATGGATCAAACGTACAGGACAACCAACTTTACTTCATTTTATCCAGGAGTTGTGAAAAGTATAGATGGACGAAATGGCAAAAAAAGATCACGATTTAGATTTGAAGTTGATGTACACTTCGTATTTGTCGTAACGTAGACGTAGAAAACAGTTCGACGGAGTTTATTAACAATACAAAAACGTGAAGGATAGTCGTCGGAGCAGGTGGTGGAGGACTGGGTCGGAGGCGGAGGTGCACGGATAGTCCAAGAAAAGCAAAATCTGGCAAAAACAAGAAAGACCACGGAGCACGGAGAGAAAAAACAAAAACAGACTGAGCCAAGCGGATTGTACCACGAGGAAACACTGGCGATTTTGCGGCGAGTGTAGGAATCCTCAGCCTCGTAGCGTTCCGCAGGTGGAGACTTGATTGCTTGATCAGATGCAGGTGTGTGGAAGTGGTGCTAGAGTCTCCGCCCAACTCCAAGCACAGATATGGAAGGGACGGGGGAAAACAGCACCGAAAAACAAGAATAGACTGGACTCATGACACTATTGCCTTAAAAATTAGGTTCATAAAGTCGTCGTCTTCTTCTGAAAGTCCATACTTCATTAATAGCCCTAAAAATATTTGTATTTTCTCTACACAATTATAAAAAAATCCTATGTAACTATGTGGCGTTTGTGATTTTTAAAAGGTCATGTTGTCTTGTAATCGAGATAAGATTAATTTAAAACGTTATACAGTGATTTGCAAGACTCCCCTTGAGCTGCCGATATTTTAATTATGAAATACGGTAGTTCACTTATGTTTATACTTGATTAAAACAGATTCTGCTTTTCTGACAGATGATACGACGCAGCTCCAGTCTGTTATAAATAAATGACCTTTGACTTGTGTAATTTGACGAGGAGAGATCCAAACGCCCGGGATCTGCGGGTCTCTGAAGCTGCACGTGTGACGGTTAAAGTGCGGCGCATAAATCTATTTCATCTGTTATCTGATATATACTCCTCTCTCTTCTTCTCGTCTTTTACTCAGTTATTCCGGGCCAGGCGTTCCCAGAGGGCTTCAGACTGTCTTTCCCGACCAGGACGAACTACATGTACGCCGCGGTGAACCAGCACATCCCGAAGCTCCACGCCTTCACCATCTGCATGTGGCTCCGGCCCGCGGACAAGGGCATCGGGACGCCGCTGTCCTACGCCGTGCCCGACCAACCCAACGAAGTGGTGCTACTGCAGGGCCTACGCACGCCCGTCGAGCTGCTCGTCAACGACAAGGTACAGGGCTAGTGGTACAAGTAGAAGTACCATATTTACCAGACCAGTCGCTCTTTTTGCGGTGCGACTTATACTCAGGTGCGACTTATATGTGAAATTATTCAAATATATAATGCCACATCTTTGTTATTTTCAGTATTATTATTGTGTCTACTACTCCTGGACCACGGACACTTTTAAATTTTAACATTACGGTAATTTAAAACACATCTGAGCGAGAAAATCAGAAAAATAAAATCATATTCTGCTGAGTTTGAGTCATACCAGACCCAAAAATCCAACTTATATATGTTTTTTTATTCATTATTATGCATTTTTGGCTGGTGCGACTTATACTCCAGAGCGACTTATTGTCCAAAAAATACTGCAGTAGTTGTTGTGGGAGTAGTTGTCGTAGTTGTAGTACATTACATATAAATACTAGTGTATAGTTTCTGTTGAACACATTGCAAAAAGATGAACTTTAAATCTGTCAACTGGACAAATTTTATTAGGATTGACAAGAAATCCTTCCTTAAACATAAAATGGAGCCTGAGACGTAATTTCTCACAGATCCTCAGACCCAAAACCAACAAAAAAGAACAATAGTAGGGCCATTAAAGGTTGAGTAGGGACATTAAAGGCTGAAACTGGAGACAATAGCTGTTTTTCGGCGTCGTTAGCTCCTCTTTTCAGACAGATAAAAGGAAGTGTCTGGCAGTAATGTCACCAGAAATGAAGAAGCGTCTCGTAGGAGTGAAGACGTCTGGTCGTGGCTTGGACGAGCAGCTAAACGTCTCCACTCCCACGACGATTTGTCCATTTGACAGATTTAAACTTCGTCTTTTGCTACGAATCAGATCTGGACGACTGACGGATCGCGCGGACGTCTTCTCTCTTGAACAAACTGTGACAAAAATGGAAGAAGAAGTCACAATTGAGTAAAAGCAGTAGAAATATCTGATCAGAATTCTACTCGAGTACTCCCGCTGCGATATAACCCTTCAACCAGGCTCTCCCACAAATGTAAGCGAGTAAATATAACAGATTACTCTCACTCCCCTCGCTGCATCGTGCATTTTTCATGTATTGAATTCACACAATGTTTTATTAATAGCAGGGGTAGAACATGTGAGACGGTCCCTGGGAGGCTTTACACTTCTAATGTGATATAGATCGCGGATAAAACAACACTCACATTTCCCCCGGAGGATCCTGAGCAATAATCCGAGCAGATTGTTGCTGATGCTCGTGGAATTTGCAGAGAATTTTAATCAGCGCTCCTCTGTGTGAAAGAATTTGTGGTCTTGATTGGTCTGTTACTTTGGGATGTTGAATTAGCATAGCGCGAAGTAGAACACATCAGGTGGAATAGTCGCTCTAGTGGACGAGCTAAATGGGCCCTGGCACCTGCACTGCAGCGGTGGAAGCGATCATTCAGCTGAGGCGTTATGGTAATAGATTCCACGGGGGCAGCGGTGTCCTTGGTGGGGGAAGATGCTCTGTGAGATGGAGCTGCAGGATTAATCACGATTCACATGGAAATGAATAGTCGCAAATCACAAAAGCTGCGGTAACACGAGCTCCTCTACAGCCTCGTCTTCATCACGTGTAAAACCTGCAAACCCCCGTACTCTTGAACACGACAAACCAATCCACATTTTAAAACGCGAACCACAAATCTAAATGCAATCTCTGTATTTGTTGCCTGCAGATATTTTTGTTGTTCAAACCTAAGATGGAAAATGACTTTAACATTTTG
Source organism: Periophthalmus magnuspinnatus (assembly GCF_009829125.3). Lineage (NCBI taxonomy): Eukaryota > Metazoa > Chordata > Actinopteri > Gobiiformes > Gobiidae > Periophthalmus > Periophthalmus magnuspinnatus. The sequence continues at coordinate 2,307,656 of NC_047133.1, forward strand.
AAACATGTGAATTAATCGTTTTCCTGTCTGAATTTACACTTAATCATGTTTTAATTATGATTACTATTACTTCTCCAAGCATATAAAAAAATGAATTATGCTGATTAATATGGGCTTTTCTTCCAAGTAACTTAAAAAAAAAGAAGAAACGATTCGCAAAACACTACACATTACAGTAGTTCCTCATTTATCGCAGGGGTCACGTTCCAAAAATAACCCCAAATAATGAAAATCTGCAAAGAATCAGCTTTATTTTTTATGTTTTTGTCTGTAAAACCCCTCACCACACACTTTATACACTTTTCTCACACAGGCGTTAACATTTTCTCACATTTCTCTCTTGTTTAAACACTCTCAAAGTTCAAACCTTCGTAGATAAAAAAAAAAATAAGCGCAGTATTATAGAACAAAACTAAATACTATACTGTACTGTGGATAAAAATGACAGATTTTAGAAATACTGGAACAAATTTATATGGTTAATAGTGACTCAGGCGTATTTCACAGTTCCTCTGACGCCGCCTCTTCCTCTGACCCCGCCTCTTCGTCCTGTCTCCGCTGTAATATCTCGTAATGTTCCTTTTCCTGCAGTCACTGATCCACAAATCTAAAGCAGACTCCTTTCTTACCCTCTTTTTTTCATCCTTGTTCAAACTTATCACTGCTGTCGTCCTTATGTCATTTTCCTCCTTCTTCATGCGACAAACCAAAAAGATTAATTTATTCCGTAATGTCGCCCCCTACAGCTGCGCGACTTCTACCTTCCTCAGCGTGTCCAGAAGTCCAACTTTTTCTGTAACGGTTAGCGTCTTCCTCAGGCTTTTGGCGTCTTTGTCGGTGCAGAACGTTTCATCGACATTGTGGGTTTTGTCGGGGAGAAAACAAATTGCAAACGTACAGCACTTCAGAGTCACACTGAGATCCAACGGAGGAGACTGATGGACAATGGTCTACAGTCCAACAGCCAATCAGGACGCACAACACAATGGTCTACAGTCCCTTAGCCAATCAGGACGCACAACACAATGGTCTACAGTCCCTTAGCCAATCAGGACACAGAACTCAAAAATTGCACACAAAAAATCCGCAAAACAGTGAAACCGCGAAAGATGAACCGCGATATAACGAGGGACAACTGTACAAATAATTAAACCGTTGGAAATCACATGGGGAATGTTTTCACTGACCATTATTTCAGTCACGTGATGATTATATTTTTTGTTTATTGGTTCATTTCTCTTGTGCCTGATGTGATACTGAGGTGTCGTCCCGTGTCCAGGTGGTGCAGCTCCCTCTAAACATCAGCCGGGGCAGTTGGCAGCACATCTGCGTGAGCTGGAGCCAGAGGGGGGGCACTTGGCAGGCCTTCCAGGGGGGCAGGCTGAGGGGCGAGGGTCACTCTCTGGCCGCGGGACACCACATCCGCCCGGGGGGACTGCTGGTCCTGGGACAAGAGCAGGTACGTGCTGCTACTGCTGAAACAGAGGAACAAAAGCACACAGGCCTTAAACTATGCGCCCTTCACACGGAGCCATATTGGATTTTTGTTAGATTTGATTTTGAGAAGTGAATGAAAAAGTTAGAGGACCTTGGCGAGTGTTCGGCGCTCACTGCAAACTTTTGTGTCAGAGTTTTGATGACCAAAGTTGTGATTATACAAGAGGAAAACTGTGTCTCCTGCTGGTGAGAGGCTTTAAAACCTCTCAGATCCACCTATAATCAGGCAGTAAAGGCACTCGATAAAAAACCTCCATTATCACCACTGTAACATCTTAAGTAAATATAAAATGTTCAGTTTCAGTCATTTAATTTTGTATTCAAATCTAAGAAAATTATTAATAATGAAGCTTCACCTACATTAAAAATTTTTACTATTCTTTGTTCTGAACACACTGCCCGATTCACTCGTTCCTCCGTAAACCGAAATTGCGTCGTCCCAAAAAGATCCTCGGCCTTTGTTCAATCAGCTTTTTCTTATCAAACCATGAGGCAGTGGAATCAGCTCCAGACAGTCTGAAAGTGTCTGTGGATTTTAATAGTTTTACTAGAAATTTGAAAAAGCTCATTTTAAATAATCAAACGTGTCCACATCAGTCGAGTTAGTTGGTGCTGCTCTGTGCTCACTGTATAAACCTGCACAGAATGATTTTTATATTAGTCTGGACTGGGGGGGACATATGTACGGCAGATCGGTCGTCGTATATTGTAATTGTTAATTGATATGTGTTTTTTAATGTGTGTTCACTGCTCAGGGACTGCAGATGGAAAGTAGCAGCAGCTAAATCTGGTGCAAATCATCTTTTCCTTGTAAGATTAATGAATTTGTACACGGTCCCTGTCAAATAAAGAATAAAGAAAGAAAGAAAACATCTGTTAAAATCGTACATATTCTTACGTTTAGTTTAGCTTGACTCTCAAAGATCTAAACGAGAAAATGGAGCTCACGGGCCAGGATCACATCGACTGAAACACAAATCGATCCAGATATAGATAAAACCAAACACGACGCGGTGAGTTCAGACGTGGCCACTGCAGCGTGAAGCGTGTGCGGTGAATATAATGAGCTGTTTTCTTTTATAAACTAAACTGTAGTACAGAAGAAAGAGCTCAGCCGTAAGATGAAGGACAGGCTTTTATTCAATGGCAGTTAATCCAGTCTAACCCTTTGCTTAAACAAACGCAGACATTTTGTTATGAGGTTATGTCACCACCTCAGTCAGATATAATCACGGAATTTATCCATTTGTGTAGCTGATAATTTCACATGGATTTGAGTAAAGTTTGTGGTCTCTCGAGGTCAAAATAAGTCCACGTGCGTCTAATTATAAACCATTTTACTGTCCAGTATTCAGGAAGCTAGCATGGTACTCGTTAGCTTTAAAATTCCGCTCTGGTCTCTGAGAGTTGTGAAAAGCTCTTGTAAACTCATCGCGGTGAATAATTAGGACGGTTAGAACACGTAAGTGAAGAAAAACTGTAAATCCGTCCTGTTTTTCACGTTTTTAAACTGTAAAAAAACCAAGTACAGCTTCAGTCGCTAAGCTAACGTTGTCGCTCTTCCTTCAGGACACTGTTGGCGGAGGATTCGACTCCACCCAGGCCCTGGTCGGAGAGATGTCCCAGGTGGGCGTGTGGGACCGGGTGTTGTCCGCTAACCAGGTGGCTAGCCTGTCGCGCTGCAGTAAGATAACGCAGGGCGGAGTGGCCGTGTGGACTGAGAGCCAAATACAAGTGCACGGAGGAGCCACCAAAGACCCGGGCGAGCCGTGCAGTAAACACAGCATGAGCTCGCAGTGAGGGACACGTCCTACGGCGACGGAGACGGCGGCGGCGGGAAGACGAGCCGTCGCTGTGACTCACGGACGACGCGACTGACGCATACGAATAATTTAAAGTGTATTTATAAACTGTAAGGAGTAAAAGAGTTTCAGACGGCACGAAAATGTCTGTGGAAAAGTTACGATCGTGTGTTTTGGTTTACGCTCGGGAATGTGACGACAGAATGATTTACAGGTTGCGTTCACGTGATGTAATAGTAGCGTTCACATGACGTTTGTTGTTTTTGGTGTTTTTTTCTTCATTATTATGCATTTTTGGCTGATGCGACTTATACTCCAGAGCGACGTATAAGTATAGAGTAGTTGTAGTAGTTGTAGTACATTACGTTCTGTTCCCGTATAAACACTAGAGTACAGTTTCTATTGAACGCATCGCAAAAGACGAAGTTTTAATCTGTCAACTGGACACATTTTGTTAAGATTGTCTTTCCTTTTGTCGGGAAAGACAAGAAATCCTTCCGTAAACAATGAATGAATGAATGAATATTGTTTATTTGAGCAGGCATAGTAAGAAAATTAATAAATACATTGCCAGTTCAGACAAAAACAAAAACCGTGCACATCCAAATCCAAATTTTGCACAATGCTCAAAAGGAGTAAGCAGAAGTTTAATACCTGTGAGCGCTTACTCCACATTTTTAACGAAATCACACAATTCAGATGTCGATCGCAGTAGCAGAGATTGTACGGAAAAGTTAGTTCACAATTCAAACAAAAAATGGAGCCTGAGACGTCATTTCTCACCTCCTCTCTCCTCAGACCCAAAACAAACAAAAAAGAACAATAGTAGGGCCATTAAAGGTTGAGTAGGGCCATTAAAGACAGATAAAAGGAAGTGTCCAGCAGAAATCTGAGCAGAAATGAAGAAGCGTTTTCATGACGTCCAGTTGCCCGTAGTTTAAATTCAACAGAGATGAAGGGAAACTTTGAATTTCATATATAAAAAAGTTGTTATTTAAAGCTCCACTGTGTAACTTTCAAGCCAAAAATATATCTTTTTCCCATTACGGATGTTTTTATTGATCTACAAACCTTGAACACGCGCACCTCTGGGCCCGGCACCAAGGACATTTTATGACTCTGCGTAAAAATGTTCCACCGTATGGCATAAAACTTACTTTCCTCTGTGGAGAATGTTCCGAAGTGCAGTTTAAACTTTCTTTTTCCATGGAGTTTTGCATGTGATGTGCCTCCACCGGAAAGTTACACGGCGTTGCTTTAATCTTACAAAAGAAAATCTGATTTGTCCCAGATTTAGTTTTTGTTGTTTCTCTGTTAAAAAAAAACTGGGCCACGTGAAAGAAAAACAGCGACGTCACTTTAATATCATTTGAATCATAATGTACTTTTAGACACGGGGCTAAGTTTACGCAGGTGAACGAGGGGGAGGGGCTGAAACAGAGGGCGTGGCTTAAGAAAGAAGAGGATTTTTTTATTTTGGGGGATTTTATTTATCTTTATTTATACAGGGGCACCTAATGAGAGCACTCAGACTCTTTTTTCCTGTTTAAAATACAATACAAATGGAAAAAAAACAACATACAAAACAAACTAATTCATAAAAAACATACAAAACAGGGGCAGGTGCGCGCATAAAAGTTTATTCTCAGATTATTAAACTGCAAATGTGTCACCAACGTGTCCAGTTTTGCTTTTTGTTGGAGTATTTTCCATTTTTTATGAGGCAAAACAGCGAAAATCCCATTTAGTGTCTCAGTTTTGGTGCAGCTTGCTCTTAGTAATCTGGTGTTAAATGTTCTGTATCAATGATTAACAAACAGGACGAGCGGATGAGGGATTCTGGGAGTTTTCGAAGTCGTCCCTTATAGATAAACTTCATACGATGCTGTTCTTTTCTAACAGACAGTGATGATAGTGAGTGGGAGGAGCTGGAGACCTGGCGTTTCAACATTTACGGACATTTCTGTTGGACATTTCCTCCAAAACGCTCGACTCTCCCTTAAAAAATCTCTCTTATAATCATGTAGCGTCGATTTTCGCATGTGAACGCAACCTATTCATCCGTTTTCTCTGGCAGCGACTTGTGTAGAACATCCAAACGCTCAGACCAGATGGACGAGGGTCTGTTTCAGTCGCCTCCAGCTGAACCCTCCCGCAGACACAGCGTCGTGCGATAATAAGGGCTGCGCCGGTGCGTTTGAGGTCATAAAAAGTTACAGTACGATGAATGCAACTCTCATGTCGTTATTTTTACCGCTGCATGGTGTTTTCTTTACCTTGTCTTGTCTTTCACTTGGATGCGCTCGATTCACCTCCAATATTTCACTTTCCTCCCAAACGGGACGCTGCGCTTGAAGTGTCTCGCTCCCCGGAGAAAACACTAAAGTGAATGTTTTGCAGTCGTGCGTTACCTAAAAAGCGCGTGCCCTACTTAAACTACCATTCTACTCAACTTTCTCTGTCTCTGGGTGATAATAAAGTTCTGGTGGTGCGCTCTGATTGGCTGCGCTCGGGTGAGTTTGACAGATTTGAAGTGGAGCTAAACGCTAAATCTGAACTAGATCGGTTTCAAACAAAGGCGTAAACACAATTTCAATCCAAAATGGCCGACTTCCTGTTCACCGTAGGGCTGCGCTTCGACTTTAGGCTCGTTTCACGGAGATCTGACGCTGCTCTGAACGTCACGGCGTCCAATTTGTGGTCGCGCAGTTGAATTCGTACAGGTCGGACATGGTCGTGATGCCCGTTTTATTACGTTTTTTTGCCGTTCCGGTCGATTTTACACGCCCATGTGATGCTTTTTGTAAACGTTCAGGGCGTCAAAAGCTGCAGATTTACGTAGTTTAGTCTGAAAATTGCCAAAAAATAATTTGACTTTTAGACCAACCATATAGTTTAGTAGCAAAAAGTTGATTTTATTGTTTATTAGCCTGAGCCAGTAACAAAGGGTGTTGCTCCTGATCGCTATATCGCGGTTCGCCCTTCTCATTCTCGCTGTTTCGCGGATTTTTCAAATGCAATTCTACTCGCTTTTTTGACAGCATACGGTACGCCAGGACGAAGAGGCGCGGTCAGAGGAAGTGTGAAATACGCCTGAGTCACTATTAACTAATTAAACGAGGAAGAAATGTGAGAAAATGTTAACGCCTGTGTGAGAAAAGTGTATAAAGTGTGTGGTGAGGGGTTTTACAGCAAAAACAGAGAGAATAATTGTAAAAAATAAGATGATACTTCGCGGATTTTGTCTATTGCGGGTTATTTTTAGAACGTGATCAACACGATAAACGAGGGAACACTGTAATAATAATAATAATAATAATAAGAAGAAGAAAACGATCAGAAACAACATCTTTCATTACTGGTTCACGCTAATAATAAACTTTTTGCTACTGAACAGTACGATCGATCTAAAAGTAAAGTGTCTTTTTTGTCAGTTTTCAGAGTAAACTACGTAAATCTGCAGCTTTTTTAAGTTGTAATTACAAACAGCTCGCGGCAGGGGCGGAGTTTAAAGTGTGGAAGCCTTTTAGACCAATCACACGGCTCCTCGTACGTTTTTATATTTTCTTTACTCCTCCACGTTTGGCCCAGATTAGCGTCTCTACTTGAAGATGTTTAGTTCCACTTTAAATACTTAATTCTTCTCTCTGTGGTCAGAAATGATGTACCGCAGCTTTAAGAAAATAAAGACAGCAGCGGGAGCAGGATTTGACCTTGTGTTAACGTGGAAATTAGATGGTAATATGATTTAACGATGGAAAATAACCAGGACACGACGGTTTGCAGTGATAATACTAAAGAAACCCACACTATTCCTCTTTCTATCCCTATTTCCGTGCGATCGAACCTTCTCTCGCTCCATCCTGTGTATTCTTTGCGACTGTCCGTGTTTGTGTTTTGAATGCAATAAGAACTACTTTATTTACCCGACTGTTGACCGTGACGCTGAACACTCCGCAAACTCCATCTTCATACATTCCATGCATGTCGAGGAAACATGGCGTCTGCGATATAACCTGCTTTTGGTGTTAAATATGGCGTTTTTTTTTGTTGTTTTTTTCGTTTGACCCGCTCCCCAGACAAAGAGGAAAGTGCCTGTTGATTCGATTCGAGCTAATTCCGCATCGGTGTTCAATTTTCTCCAGATGTTTACAGATAAAAAGACACGTTTCCGGTGCAAAATCAGGTCAAATATCGGGGGTACGTCTGCTGCGCGGGTTTGTCGCCTGATGCGCTTACGTCACAGTTCATGTACGCTGATTAAATTGTTGTATTTTTGTTGATTTTTTTTTCTAATAATTGAAATAAAGCCTGAGCTCGTTGTCTGCTAAGTTTCATCCCGTTGCGTTGATGTTTTATTTCCCGCTGTTTGTTGAACTGTCTCTGTCTTGTGTCGTGTTGTTTTGTGTCGTGTGAAATATTTTTAAATAAACACAGATTTTTGAATGTATCTTACAGTTTGTACAGTGAAAAACTTCTTATTAAACTTATTTATTTTTCGATCAAGGGCGAATAACAATAGCGCATTCACTTTCAGACTGAAGGGACACGACGTTTTTATTTATAATTAACTAATTCCAGAGAGAAAAACCACAGCTTCGACGAGAAATAACGAGTTTAATGTTGTTTTAGAGACGTGTCCGTGTTTTTAAAAATGAAAAATGATGTTTTAAAAGCGCAGATTTTTAGGGACATGATGATAGCGATGAACGTTCAAGTGTAAACCAAATGTTGACCTTCTGTTTTGTTAGTTAAATGTTACATAATGAAAAAAGAACAGCTCTCAGCTCGAATACAAATGAAAGAATGACCACACGTCCCACAAATAAGTCAATAAAAAAAAAGCAGGTTATGATGAAGCAGCATTGATTGTAAAGGCTTCATTAAATACAGGATTCAGTTTTTTGGTGGATGTTCTTCTTGCAGTTAAACGCTCACATTATAACTGTTTCTGAGGATAGATCCAGGGCCGGTCCCAGCTTTTCAGGGGGCCCTAAGCTAAATTTGCCTCTCGGGCCCCGGAGAACAACGGTGGACAACGTTCTGACTCTGCTCTCGTCACTTTGACCAGTTGTTTTTGTGTTTATTTGACCAACATCAGACTGAAAACATCCAGAATGGCACAAAAACCACCACAGTCACAAGAACAGAACACAAACATATAAGAGGGGGTCAGGATTTTTGAATTTCTACACATTTTTTCTTCATTTCTGGTGGATTTTAATGTGTTCCAGTTGTGACAGTGTTTCTTACATTTACATTACGTCAGGTCCTTGTGTCAGCGTAAACACAGAGCTGCCCTCACCTCTGCCCGACTCAAAAACAAATGGATTCCGCAGTAGATATTTTACTACTATAGATATAAAACAAATGTAAAATGTTGTTTTAGAGGGATATTTAGGCTGTAAACACACAAGCCCTGTGTCCAATAAAACTTGATATATTATGTTATTTTCAGTATAAATGTGTGGACTCTTGGGGCCCCCTGCTGACCTCGGGGCCCTAAGCAGCTGCTCATTCTGCTTATAGTCTGAACCGGCCCTGGATATATCTATTACATATCAGTGTTTTATCAGAAAATGAAAATGAATCGTGTCAATACTCGATATCACAGTGATAATATAAAGATGTCACTTCCTTAAATATATTGCAGTGCGTTATTATTTTGCAGGTGGAGTCGGTTGGTGCAGTCCCGGTGCGTCAAGGGCCCGACACCTTTAAAAGCTCGTTCTGGCTCACCCCGGTCCCAGCTGCTCACCTGCACGTCCCACACTTCTTTTTTATTACTTTGCTTCACAACATTCATGATTGCACACACACATATTTCACGTCACACACTCGCACTTACACCCTGGACATTCACGCACATCCACGCCTCATTAAAACCTGATTTAAGTCAATTAATCTGGTAAATAAACACTTTATTTCGTCGAATATGTGTTTTTTTGCGTGTTTTCTGTCACGGTTCGGGGCCGGTTCATGACGACGACGACACATTTTCAACATAAACGTGTCGCTAATCTAGTTTTTGTGTTGATTAGTGTCTTATTTTTTATTCTTTTGACGACCCTTTTACAAATTTGCATAAACAACATGAATTCTAAAGCAATAATCTGTTCAAATCTTGTCATTTTAACCCGAATCGAGCGGGACATCGCACCCCTCAGCCTGTCCATCTTCTTCCTAAACCTCTTTTCTTCCTGCCATGTGGTACACGCCAAAGTTTACACATTTAATACGACATTATTGGGTAGAAACTGCATTTAAAACGACAATAATAAAACCCTAATAGGCCCAGACGCAGCTCAGCCTGAATAAACAAACCCTGACAATAAAAGAATCACATTCATGATTCTCTCCTTACATCATCCTGCCACACTGTATTCTCACCCTCCTCTCATCTTCACCTCCTCCACCTCCTCTTCACTCTCCCCCTTTTCATCACTTGTCACATGTTCTTTCGCTCGCGTCCCATTTTTTTTTTTCCCGCGGTTCGTCCTCCGACATTCGCTGACAACAGAGAACGAAACGTCAAGACACGAGACGCTGACATTTCTCACAGATCTGCGGAAAAAACAGAACGGCTGGAAAACGAGGAAAACAATCCAAATAATTCAAAGTTTTTAAGTCCTTGTTTGCGCTTTGCCAGTCAGTTACGTAATGCGTTTTGTGCCGTGATGAGTTTGATCCAATAAAACGAAAGAGCCGAGGGGAAACTGACATCGCAAATGAAAATTAAAAACACACGGCAGAGCTGAAACTGAAGATGAGCTGACCCTGCATGTTCCAGCTCCGTCTCGAATGTACTGCAGTGTATTCATGCAAAAAGATACAGCAGCGCGTCTCAAACAGCGGCTCACGGGCTTCGAGAAGGTGCCAGGTTCGATTCCCGGGCCTCGTGTTGTTATGGTCTTACGCTCTTCCCATTTTATTGCACCAAGATTGAAAGCGTTTATCGTCATACAGTAGGAAACATCTCCCTTTACAACGAAATTCTTACTTTTCTGATCACACTGGACGCCAAATTATAGAGAAAATTAGGTGTAAAATAGATAAATAATAAGATAAACCGAGAGATCAAATAAAAAATAGTGCAAATGATCATGTTCAAGATGTTAAGAGTCAATGGGCGTTGGAAAAAAAGAGTTCTTGAGTCTGGTTGTCTTTCGTTTCACACTTCTGTAGCTCTTTTGCTGGGGGTGGGTGGGGTCATTGAAGATGGAGGCAGCTCTCCTGTGTGACTCTGCGATGGTGGATGTTCCGCAGAGCATGTTTGTGGAGTCCTGGTGATGTTTGTGGAGGTCTTTATCGCTCTCTGCAGGCGTTTTAGGACCTTCACCGTGACGCAGATGGTCAGGATGGACTCGGTGATGCAGCTGTAGAAGTTTCTGAGGATTTTGGGCGACGTGGCGAGTTTCCTCTGGACATAAATCCGCTGTCGAGACTTCTTCTTCACCTGCGTTGCGTTGTTGCGGTCTGTCCTTTGTTTTATGTGTGTTTGTGTTGAATCTCTCCTCTTTTCTCCGTGTAATCCTGGCTGTGTGAGTCCTCTTTGTGGATTGAAGGACCATTTTCCAAACCGGTCAATCCCGGGGCTCACCTGCAGCCGCCTCCCCCCGTTTAAGGAGATCGTGTGTGTGTCTCTTTTGTTACGTCACTAAATCAGAAGTGACTCTGTGTTTGTTTGTCAAGATTTTGTCACGTTATTGCACTTTACCTTTGTTAATCTTTTGTTTAAACCCTGCACATTTCCTTTTATTTGAATATTTCAGATTTCTTTTGTTCAATTTACCCTTTTACAACCTCGTTCTTTCAATTACGTCTCACTTTATCATTTTTCCATCTTGATTTGTTGGCTTGTTACTTCCCTGACTGCGAATGTGGTAGAAATTTTAGCCAATATACACCGCGAGAAGTGTTAAAAAACCCACACTAATCAAATCCTTTAGTCTCACAGGAGGCCAGAGGTCACTTTGTGGTTTCCTTTTACCTTTTTATCTGTTGTTTGATCGTCTTCACCCGTGTTCAGATGCAAATGTAAAGGTGAAACGTCTCTGAGATAAGAAAGACAAACGTCCAGCCGGTTTGACCTAAATGTAAACCGTCCTGGGGGAAGGGCGCGGACCTCAGACTTTATTTAAATGTGTTTACGCCATCGCCCTGGGCCGACCGCAGCAGAAACTGTCTGTCGGTAGTGAGTCTGTTTATGTTTTTTCTTATAGCCTCGGATTCAAATGTGTATAAATACGACATTTCACAGCCTATAAACCGATCTGCACTAAACTGGACACTTTATAACACCGGGCACCTTAATAATCCATGTTTGCGCTGTTGTTCTGATGTTGTAGTTTTTATTTTGAAGCTTTTTTTTAACTTTCTGCACGTCCTTATTTGTGCTTATTCAGTGTTTTACGTTGCACTTTATCAAAAAGGCAATAAAAGTCTTCTGATTCTCATTCTGAACAAAGAGAAAGAAAGAGAGAAAAGCTTTTACCCCCCTCCGCTAACACGCAGAACATGTAAAAAGATGCACATCAGCGGACAGGAAACAGCACAGTTAGTGTAAAAGGACATGTGGTCTGGGGGCATCAAAGTTAGTTATAAACTTTGGATTTAAGGGGATAAAAACTATAGATACATCTACAATGAAAGGGAAAGTAGACCTAGGTTTGTGTAAGGTTTGGTTTGGACACAGATACAGTTTTAAATGTTGTTTTTGTAAGTTAAAACAAGAACATGACGCGAAAGTGACTGGCATTTTAATACTGAAAATGTAATAAATCAACAAATCTTGTATGTTTTGGTATTATTTTACAGATAATTTCCACCACGTCAACCCTAAAAAACTGTTTCCTGCTCCTGACAGGTCACGGAATGTTAAGTTAAGTTAAATAAAGCGCTAAATAAAGTGACTCCTGGCTGAAAAACGTGGCTGTTATAAGCTGGTCGTTAGCGTGCGAGTAAGTTACAGTGAATAAATTAGGCTTTTTCGTCCCCCACGCTGCTAAAATTGCAGTGTTGCTGTTACAAAATGTGCCTGTCACAGCTAGTTTCAGTCTACTTTTAGCTCGGGGTGGAGGTTTGACACTTTTCAAACAGGCAGAGAAAGGAGAGTACGTGGGAGGACCCGTCGCTGTCTGAAAACTGTTACAATCCTGACAGAAAAACGAGCGTTATGTTAATGTACATCACGAGCGCTGGACCATTAATCTTTGACCTTAAACTGCCCGCAACAGACTGTCTCCATATATCACCCGACGTTACATCACGCTCGCCGTCAGATTACCAATCCCTATCTAATCCATAGCGTCCCAACAGACTGTAATCTCGGAGTAATCCACGGGAAACGCGAGTCGATTTTTCATCTGTTGTTGTCACGGCAACGTAAAGTACAATATGAGGCCTTGGTGAATTATGATGCGATGTACAGATGGTCGGCTGTTACGTTATTATGTCTATTCGGTGTGTTGTGTAAGACTGGAAGAAACTCCGGCGAGCAGAACGAGGACGAAAAGCGACGGTCAAGAGCCAAATGAAAACGCAGAGCGACTCCGTTTGACCAGTTTATCGAAACATTTTTAATAAATACAGTCGCTGAGATAATTATTAGGTGTCATTGTCAGTTTATATCAAGAGTAAGAGTAGAATTTAACATGACAAGAGTTCTTCAAAAAAAAAACTAAAAAAACACATAAAATCTTCATTAAAAACTGCACATTTCTTTGATTTATTTTTTATTTTATCAAACCATGTGCCACTGCTTAACACTTTTTGGTTTTGCAGTGGCTATTTTGGCAAATTCGACAGGGGATAAGACTCTTTAGAGCAGCTGTGTCTGTATAAAAGACTGTCCAGAGCCCATTTAGTTCTGTTATATCACTGGTTTAGTTCAGTTGTTATCCCTCGTTGCACCACTAGAGGCGCCAAGGACACGCAAATGATTATTTTACGTTCATCGTCTTTGTCTCGGACTGACTTAATGTCTGAATTATAGTGTGCGTCCCTTAGATTTAAAAAGTATTCTGTGTATTTTGTGATATTATGTTTAGAACTTATACTTATAATTTGACCGTGTAGCTTTAGAGTTTTGAGTATAACTTTGGAATGTATTTATACTTTTTATTTATTCATACACGCTCGCCTCGTGACTAGACCGGCCTCCCATCGGTCATTTTGTTAACTTCTTTGTGTTCACATGATGTAAATAACCGCGCGGTTGCTTGTGTAACCACCATTTTGATTTGTGATTGACATATTGTTTGTATTTGTTTATTCCTTCTCTTGTAGATAACCACACACACACACACACACACACACACACACACCCCAACCCACTCTTTCTCACACATACACGCCCCAAGTGAGGTCATTAAAGGAACGTTCTACCTGTACCTGCCTGTGGACTCCCTCCTTCTTCAGAGAGAGAGACGTTTTACCGTTAATAAGACTATTTTTAGGTCTGTGTCACAATGTAATGTGATTTTATTCAGGTTATAGAGGTAGAATCGCTTCAATTTGTTAAAAATACCCAAAAACTTTATGATAGTTTGATGCAGGTGGTGCCAGAAACTCCACCCAGCTCCAGACACAAACACAGAAAAACAGAAAAACCCCAATCCTGACAGAACTCGAGCTAAACTTCTTGCAAATTCGTCGCTAAAACGTCGATATTTATCTTAGTTTTACCACTTTTCTTGATTTACTGCAGTACAAGTATTCACCATGAGTACTTTTTCCACACGTGCGGCGCTTCAGTTCATTAGTTATAAACCGTAGTGATTTAAAACTGCAAATACTTTTAATCGAATATTCATTTTGGGATTGAATTGGGACAGTTTAGGAGCGAAAGGACCAACAAAGATAGATCTGAGGGCCGCGTTTCGCCCCTGGGCCGCAGTTTGGACCACCAGCAATTTCTCAATGTTTACACGTGGATCCATTTTATTTATATTGTTATTGTTTTACTAAAAAAATAACCACACTGCAACTATTCTTAATCTATGAATCAACTCCATACAACCACTCGTCTTTTACTCCATATATTTTCCGATAATATTTAAAGAACAGACTGCGCGCGCAAAGGAAAAGCTGGAACACCCCCGTTTCCGTGACTGCTAATCTTACTCCCGCTTCACTTACTCATCGTTTTTTCCTGGTCGAGCGCAGGATCAGCCCACCTCTTCATCCCCTGCGGCGCACATGGCTCTCTCCCAGTTTAGCAGACACACTCAAAAGGCCCGTCCAACCTCCCCACTGCGCCACCATCTGGACAGGAACATACTCCATCACCCACTCAGCACCTCCGTCTCCATCCTCCAACGCCTCGTCCTCGCCGAGGCTGTCATTCTGGCGGATGTAGGACGCTTTGTACGGGCCAAGTGCGGAACGGGAGCTGTTAAATCTGTTGGAAAAATAACTTATACAAAATTTGAGCGTCATTTTTTTTTCTACGGAGACGCCATTTTGTGTCGTCTGGTCCCATGTGTGCGCTTAGTATGGACTCGGATTTGTGATGTTATGACACGTAGCGGCCACAAGAGGTCAGTAACAAGAGAAATAATCGTTACTTTACATGGACATTGACTAGAAAATGTACAGTTATTGCAAAATTGTATCCAGCCACATGCAGTACTGACTATCAGACACGACTTGGCAACACAATTTAGCAAAAAAAACAAATCTAAGTGTGATTTTTCAGACTATTAAAAGTAAGATTATGTTCTTTGTGCACATTGTAAACATTTCCAGGAGCATTAACGTTTGAGAAAAGACTGATAAACATTTCAGAACATGCTCAGAGAGATCGAAACTACAAGTGGAACAAGAGTTTTCTACAGAACCTCCTGAGGCCCGAGCTCTGGCAGGACTTTATTTGCAAAAATTATTAAGAGCTTGAACACAGACATTTTGTGTAAAAACATAATGAGAAACAATTGTACCTCTAGGAACAATGTGTCTCATTTGTGCTGCTGACAGGTGCAGGAAGACGTATGCCTTTAAAAATAAATAAATAAATAAATAAATAAATAAATAAATAAATAAATAAATAAATAAATAAATATATTAAATAAAAATAAAAAATAAATAAATATTCTAAACTCTTAGAAATATTCAAAATTGAACACATTCTTGTTGCTGTTCTTCTAAAAATTTTCACTGTGGCCTAAACAACCCAAAATGTGTTGTCCACAGATGAGGACACCAGGACTCAGGAGGATAAAGACACGTTTGATTCTTGCAGACGACAGTGCAGCCTTTGCGATTTAATAACTGCACCAGCTTCATTTGTGGACTTCATTTTGATTAAAGGGCTTTATTTGACTTGGAACTGTGAGTCAAGATCGTGTTCTAGTGCGATAGTTCTCCAGTCTTTGCCTATTTCTGCATTTTATAACTGTTGAAATTGCACCGTGAGAGAGAAAAACTGTCTGGGCCTGACTGGATAAACCTGTCAGTGTCTTATCTGTTGTTTTGTTTTTTTACCTGAGAAAATGTAAACAGCGATAAATGTGGTGTAAAAAAGCACAGGGTGGTGTGTGTGTCGTAAAGACTGAAGGACCAAAGATACAGACTCGGGGAAACAGTTCGACAGAGTTTATTTGCAGATAAATTAATGTGAATGAAGGTAGACGGAGCGGACAGTCGGGAGAGGCGTCGTCGTGAGTCGCGGGGTCAGAGGCTGAGGTGTTCGTACCGGTCGTGGAGAGCTGGGTCGGAGACGGAGGAGCGTGATCACACAGTGGAGACACGGATGAATAAACCGGAACATGACGTGAAGGACGACCTGTGGAAATACCGTGGAAGGTGACAGGACGATCTGGCGCAGAGTATCGGGTCCTCAGTCCCTTTTGTCCTCGCGGGTGGAGGCTCGGTTGCTCGGTCAGAAGCAGGCGGAGGTGTGTGGAGGTGGCGTCAGAGTCTCCGCCCAACTCCAGGCGCAAACACAAGGAAGAGGGTAAAACAGCACAGAACACACAAAAAAACAAAACAAATCCTGACTGTGTGGTTGGAGGGGCCAGATATACAGATAATTAATTATAATATTACCTTGTTGTATTAATGTGAGGGATAATATAGAGTCAATGATTAAAAGTCAAAGGTTTGGGCAGCAGAATAATGCCGTCTATGTTTCTTTCTCACTGTTTTCTGAAGAGTAAAACTGACTCAAGAGAACCACACACTGTACTATTAAACCACTCACTTTTATCTGGTACTTCTCTTACTTGGTTGTTCTCCCAAAAAAGAAACTGAAGCAGCGTCTTCAAAAAAAAAAAGGTGACAAATTTAACAACTATAGCTCTATATCACTTTCACAGTTTTTAAAGTCCTTGAAAACTGGTTTGTAGAAAAATTTAAGATAGAGAAACATACATTTATTTGTGAAAAGCGGCAGTCAGACCTCGAAGATCTATGAACTCGGCTGTAATCGAGAAAATTATCAACGCAACTGACAAAAAACAATAAAACAATATGTAACCGGAATATTTATTGACTTGTGAAAAGCTTTTGACGCCATAAATCATGAGCTTTTATCAAAATTATACTATGGATCTATGGAAACTAATGGGCAAAACTGGTGAAATGTGGAGTTCCTCAAGGGTCCGTTTTGGGGCCATTACTTTTTTTTAAATTTTGTTTGTTAATGATTTGTGCAACTCTTTGAAAAATCTGCAGTTCTTGTGGGAGTAATATAAAACAAAAAAAAGAGAGAGCATGAAAGAAGAAGTGGAAAAAGTGAGAGTTTGGTTTAATCAAAATAAGCTTTTTAAAACTGGGAAAAAACTAAGTATATAATTTTTGGCAACAAAGAATGAAAATATGACAGTAGCTATTGATGATGTTAACATAGAGAGATTAAGAAATAAAATTCTTGGGATAATTTTGAATAAAAAATGAAATGAAATATTGGTATTTTATATAAAGTAAAAGATTTGTTAGACTGTAAATCACTTTGTACGTTATAAAAGTCATTAATTCTCTCATATTTTAGCCACTGCTCAGATGTTTGAGGCAATGATTAACCAAAAAAGAGCAATATTTCAGAGTCTTTTCACACCAGTCATCCGTTTGTTAGTCTAATTAGTCTCATTAGTTCATTTTAAGATTTTATTTGTTATGTGAAAAGCCAAACAAAACCTTTTTACATTTGTTTTGTGCAGCTGTGACCATAAGAAAGAGTATTTTTTTTCCAAACTGTACTCTCAAGGACAACATTAAAACAGAAATATGTCTCTGTACATGGAGTTATGCCATGGGAATCATTAAATCAGTGTATATAAATTAAAAAATAAATGTACAAGGACAAAATAATGAGGATTACGGACTATGTGGCTCAGGAAAGTGAATGAAATGAGGCTGTTGTGAACCTGCACACGAGCCAAGACTCAATGAACATGTTTATTTAATGTTTATTTTAATGATGCATGAAAGGATTTATCTTCTTCCTGTTCCTTTCGTTCATGCCAATAACGTCCAGGCACATCAAGTTATGCCACGAGCGATACATAAATAGATTGTATTACCAAATGCGTGACGTAAAGAGCGTGTATCTCGAAAATGAAAGTAGATTCAAATGAGGTTCAGGACCTTTAATAGCGCAGAATTATTTCCTGTGGATTCTTATTGTTTTGAAATCCAAGCCTAGTCACAGTCTGCCCCGCGGCATTTGACATTTTGGCTTGAGAAATGTAATATTGATGTGGATGGAGAGCCACAGGTGCTGCAGAGACTGTGGCTGAACAGCACAGAGCCCTGCAGGGAGCGTCCTCATTGATATTCCGTTCAGGTGGGCTGCCTCGGCGCTCATATGTTGTGGTGAAACACAATCTCACAGCAATAACTCTGCAAATGACTGTGGGAATGGGGCTGCGTAAATACTGCGGCGTAAAATGGCAGCGCTGCCGTTTTCTCAATGTTTTCATGAGTTTTGTTTCACGTCGCTGATAAATGTAACTGGACAATGTGCAAGAGTAATAAATATATTCAAAAACGTGCGAAAAGATGCAGGTTTTGTCGTCATATTTTCAAAGACATGGGGAAATTCTAGACAAATTTAAGAGATTTTTAATATGGTGTATGATGCGTAAATTATACACTCTACACTCTACACTTTGAAACGTGTTCTTACAGTGAGTGTGCTTGCATTTCCACAAACCCGACTCTTATAGCTGGCTGTAATCTTCCACGTTATGGCGTAAGACTTTAATTTCCACGGATAATGTTCTGTATATAACTGTATAAATAACCCGAAACAGGCGAAATCCGTGAAGTATCAGCTTTATTTTTTACATTATTCTCTCAGTTTTTGTCTGTAAAACCCCTCACCACACACTTTATACACTTTTCTCACACAGGCGTTAACATTTTCTCACATTTCTCTCTCGTTTAAACTCTCTCAAAGTTCAAACCTTCGTCGGCACCTTTGAACGTTTCATCGACATTGTGGGTTTTGTCGGGGAGAAAACAAATCGCAAACGTACAGCACTTCAGAGTCACACTGAGATCCAATGTTTATGTAAATTTGTCACATTCTGCACGTCCATATGACACAAAAGTACTCGTCTGTGTGTTTTATACTTGTTCTGATGCAGCTCAACATCAGTTTAAAGCTTCAGGAAAGGTTCATTTCTGTCCTGTGAATGTGACTTTTTAATATTTTTACCTGCTCAAATGAATATCTAGTTTTGATGCTACATTTATTATTAATTACTATCTGATTTTTGATCATTTTTGACCATCCTAATGTAAAGTTCTGATTAGAAATTCGACTTTTATTACAATAACAACAACAAACTTAATTGCTTTACAGTGATATTAAAAACAGTCCCACCCAACCACCCCACAGCCCAACAACCCGACCCCAACACATCAATAAACACAACCAGACAACCCCCCAACCCAACACACACTCCCACCCCCCACCCCAACACGTGTAAAAATACCTTTGGTTTCATTAAAATATGTTTAATGCAATAGGCTGGATAAAGATGAACCAGATGAGAGAGAGAACCACCAGAGGAACCATCTGCACCAGGAGCAGGGTCACCCACAGCCACAGGACACCAGGGCCCAGAGAAGAGATGAGGTCAAGACCAAAACCTCCAGGGCCCAGGAGCCAGGGCCCAGGAGCCACAGCCAAACACAGCCCCCGGTGCAGAGGGCTCCTCAGAGGAAACACTGGCAAATCTAAAATTACTAAAAGAAATAAAATAAATCAAAGCTTAAACAAGTAAATAAAACATAAGTAAAACATGGATGTCAACATAAACACACGAGCCTAAATAAGCCTAAATAAATAAAGAAGTAAACTAAGGCTCATGTTCGTACGATAACAGTTACTCCTTTTACTAATTCCTTGCACACGGTGTGACTTGCAGCTCTGTTACTCCACACCTCCTCAGAGCGCGGTATATTTGGTCCCACCGCTGTCTGTACCGTGTTTTCATCTTTTGATTCCTTTTGATACAATTCCATCACACAACACCGCAGACACTTTCTTCAGAACGCATGATGAAATAGAATCAAATCTAACATTCATAACAGCAAAATGTAAAAATATAAACCTGGATCTGGTTTGTTTTTCTTTAGGATCGCTGTAGTTGTGGTAAATGTGTATACGCTCTAAAACGACGGCTTCTCTGACACGTTAAGAACTGTTCTGATGGCGCGATCTCTTGTTTTCCTCATACAATTCCAGTCAGATTTAGATTTGACACATGGTTTCTAGTCCTGCTACTTCTAATCCCACCATCAAATGTGCAGAAATGTTGCGTGCAAAGTGTTCAACTATTTATAAAGATGCATATGGAGCAGAAATGAGGACGTACACCAGCTGCATCAGAATCACAGAAGGAGCAGTGGAGTCTGGACGGGCTTAAAACACATTTAAAAGGCCAAGTTAACAGTTTGTTACAGTCGTCCAGGTCGCGATTCATTGCAAAAGAAAGATTACAAAAGAAATATTACCCATTGTTTGTAGCACAGACTCCAGCCGGACAATGAGACCAAACATCAACACAGCAGGATTTGTCAGTAAGTATTTGTCAAGAATCTCCCATTTGACCCGGATAAGACGATGATTTCCTCTGATGTGACTTTTCTTTTCACTTCCTCCACAT
Organism: Periophthalmus magnuspinnatus; assembly: GCF_009829125.3. Lineage (NCBI taxonomy): Eukaryota > Metazoa > Chordata > Actinopteri > Gobiiformes > Gobiidae > Periophthalmus > Periophthalmus magnuspinnatus. The sequence continues at coordinate 2,328,072 of NC_047133.1, forward strand.
CAGTAGCGGTGGAGGAAACAAAGTGGAGGCTACTGCACGAAACTAAGCTAAAAGAGAGAACTAAACTGTCACCTGTTTAGACCGAATCTGCAAACTGAACTGAAAATATGTGGCATTTAAACCAATTTCCAGCAGAGGAAACTTCTATAAATCCACTTGTAACCCCCCGACTCAAGACAAATATATTAAAATAATGTAATAGGTCGGACCAAGCGCAAGGTTTGTAAGGCTACAATGAAAATAAGACTAGAGTGAGTGTAAGTGAAACGGCAGGAGACAGAAATGAGCAATGAAGGTTTAGTTAATCAGAAAAATAAAATAAAAATAAAATGGTTAACAAACTAACAAGTCAGGTCAAGGTTCATCGCAAAAGAAAGATTACAAAAAAAACAATCGTTGCTTTAGTCCCAGTAGAAATATGTCAGAAGCTCAAAGTCAAAGCCACAGGTCGGTTGAAACGACATAAGGAAACCAAAGAATGCCACAAAAAGAAGTTTATGCAACTCTGAAAACAAGCTAACCCCGGGGATCAGAGAGACAAGGGGAACGGGGATGAACCCGGCGAACCTGTGCACAAGGAATGCTGGGTAAAAAACCTCTCTGACCGTGAGCGCACACAGACAGAGAGAGAGGTTTTGTCTGCAGAAAGTCTAAAAATCTAACCCGATCCTCACAGTGGACGATGTTACAGCAGCAGAAACAACGGGAAATCGTCACATTTTTATACGGCGCTTTTCCACGTTCAAGGCTTTACGTTAAGGAAAGACTTGAAAGCAAACACTGCAAACACTGAGGGTGAGGTGGGTTAATTGTCTTGCCCAAGGACACAATAACAGTTCATTTGTGGGACATGAAATCGCATCTTTGCACTTCCCCCACATCAGTAGCGGTGGAGGCAGCAAAGAGGAGACAACTGCAAGACGCTGAGCTAAAAGAGAGAACCAAACTGACGAAATCTGCAAACTGAACTGAAAATACGTGGCATTTGACCCAATTTCTTCAGGCAAATCCAGAGTTGTGCCGTGGGTTCACCGGTCTCTCCTATTACGGCTAACTTACTGTAAATATGGAACAAAAAAAGGACGTATTAGCCTCTTTTCCGGTCACTCCACCCATGTATCGGTGTGGCTACGTGGATGACAACTGGACTAAAATCAAAATTCAAGATCTGGAAGCCTTCAAGTTCACACGAGAAAAGGCTAGAGGGAACAAAACTGGCTTTGTTAGATTGCGCAGTAACTATAAAAGAGGATCAGTGCGGTAGACGTCTTCAGGAAGCCCACACTCAACGACCAATACCTGCTTTTTCAATTCACACCAACACAGGAGTCAAACACAGAAGGAAAAGTGAAAGAACAAGACGTAAAGAAAGTCCTCTCTGCTTGTGGATATCAAAATGGGCGTTCAATAGAGCTAAAAGAGCTAAAAAAGAAAAAAAAAACAACGAAACAGAACAATAGAGAATGAGAATCTAGGAGAAAAGGTGTAACGATTCCCTACAGAGAATATTCAGACAGCATGAAATCGCAGTGTATTTCATATGTACAAGACGTCATTTATCTCATTTATTTAAAAGTCCCTCCTCAGACTTCAGACAAAATAAGGAAAACAGATGTGAGAGGAACCGTTAAGGGCCTGAACGATTACACCGAGCCAACAAACAGAAACCGTAAACAAATAGGTGTTAGTTTCAGTATTAGCTCCTCCCTTCAGACAGATTTAAGGCCGTGTCCAGCAGTAATCTGACCAAAACTGAAGAACGAGCAGCTAAACGTCTTTACTCTAAAACAGGGATGTCCAAACTATGGCTCGGGGGCCAAACGCAGCCCTCAGATCTACTTTTATTAGCCCTCAAACCTTCAGTTGAACGGGCCCAATTTATCATAATCTGTATTTTTAATGGAAATTTGACTAATCCTACCAATATAACCTAAAAACACATCACTTTGCATTAATATTTCAAGCCTTATTTAAAGTATGAAGTCAAAACTATGTTAAATGCACCTTAAACGCCCTTCCTGACGAATATTTTTCAACATATGGCCCTCGGTGAAAAGAGTTTGGGCTCCCCTGCTCTAAAGCTTTTGTCACAGTTGAATTTTTATAGGTTTTGCCATAGACTTGATGAAGTACCCACCCCGCCCTTCATTCACGCTTTAACCTACAGCTGAATTCTTACGGGATTGTCGTTTCACGTGGAAATGAGTCTTCACACACGCTCACAGCTGGATGTCGTTGGCCCAGACTGAAACTGTGACGATCAAGAGACAAGACCTGGAAAACAAAACACATTTAAATGAAGTTAGAATCTACACCTGAGCGCCCCCGATACCAACTTTACAAAATGAACTTCCCTTTATTCGAAAAAAAAGTGAAACCAGGTCAGACACGTAAAAGTCAAAAGAGAAATGAAGCTGTGAAGATGCAAGTCTGAGCTGTTTTAGACCAGTTTGAACAAAATGCGACGTAATGATCCACGTGTGTTTATCACCAAGCGCTAAAAAAAAAGGATAACGTCTCAAACACCTCATAAAATACGATCTATAGGCTGTGTAGAAATACTCAAACTAACGTAACAAAGTAAATGTAGAGGACAGAATGAGTGAAAATGACTTAATCGTGCGTGGCAGTTCTTCTTACAAACGGTTTGGGATGTGTTTTCCTCGCACAGCCCACAGTTTAGTTTTGCCATTGTTGCTTTTTGAACAAAGACTCCGCAGCCTGAATCCTGCGAGGGGGAGTGTGAATATGACTGTAGTGTGAGATTGCTGACTCAGACAAAGTGTGAAATGTATGAGTTTACACATTATTATTCTAGATTTATTCCTGAGACATTGTTCACTGCGTTTAAGCCTTTATCTGCGGCCAATAAAACACACACTGGCACGTTTGTCTGGAGCAGTGTTTCGGACTTTAAAACACGTCCGTCTTCATCTGCGTTTTCTGTCCTTGGAATATTTTCAGTAGCAGATACACTGTCCCCAAAGAGTTCCCCTCCGCCGTCTGCTCAGAGTTAATTATGGTCATGATGAGGCAGAAAAAGAGTCTGATTTTAACCTTTACATTTAGGCCACAGTTTGCATCTTATTATAAAATCCCTTTGGTCTGATCAGCACAACTCACTGCAGGTCTGTTAATGTCCATCAGACTGTACTGGACATGGGGACATTTATTGTACTTTCCTGCTAATGTTAAAGATGAACTGATTGTAATTGTAATAAAATGTGAGTTTAATGTGTGTTCACGGGGACGCTGCCTGTAAAACACATGGAGCTGTGCCCGGCGCTGTGGCAGTGTCTGTGTGATCAACAAATCACTCCATAAACTCCAACTGGTCCAAAACTCAGCTGTCCGCATTATCACACACACACCCTCCCATCACCACATCACACCTGCACCAGCTCCACTGGCTCCATCACGCACCGCATACACTACAAAATCATACTCCTCACATACAAAGCTCTCCACAACCTGGCCCCTCCATACCTGTCTGACCTCATTCACATCTCCACACCCGCCCGCTCCCTCCGCTCCTCCTCTTCCCTGCACCTCACTGTCCCTCCTGCCCGTCTTGTCACTATGGGGAGCAGAGCCTTCAGCTGCTCTGGAACTCCCTCCCTCACGACCTCCGCAACACACACTCACTCCCACACTTCAAATCTAAACTCAAAACTCATCTGTTTAGAAAGGCCTTCTCATCCTGACCTCTCTGACCATAACTGCTCTGTGTTTTAATCTATATTTGCTTTAATCTATATTTGTTTTTAAATGTATTTTTAATCATTTTACATTGTTCAGTTTGTATTGTGTACGTATGTATGTACGGCGACCTTGAGAGCCTTGAAAGGCGCCTAACAAATAAAATGTATTATTATTATTAACATCAGGCCTTTACGTGTGTTTGTTTTCCCCGTGTCTGACTGAGTTTCCTCCTGGCACTTCACTTTACCACATTAACACAAAAAAACATGCAGCGTCAGTACAATCCTCCAGCTGAGGCCAAACCTAACGACAAGATCACAGAGAGGTTTGGCCCTGCAGCGCCCCCTGCTCCTGCTCAGGGTCCATAGTGACACGGGCCAGTGGTGAGGACGGGTCAAATACAGGGGTCAAATACAGGGGTCAAGTACAGGGGATGATAAAGTGCACTTACTGTTATTGAAATAAATCACTCCACGCACATGTCTCAGGTTTCTTAGTTCAAGAAATCACTTTATAGTTATTTTAGTCCTTTAAACACTGTGAGATTAAGAAAAGTTACAAAATCACACAGGAAAATGTGAGAAGAGCAGCCAAACGTAAAACAGAGTCGAGTGTGTCTGTGCATGTGTCGACTCAAATCAGTTTGAACAACCTTCAAAATAATCAAACAGAGGTGGAAATATTTAAACACAGGCACGTTGTCTTAAGTTGTCAAGAAACTGCTTTATTATGAAAGAATAACTTGTTTTTGTTGTACTTCAGTAACTTTTAAACACAGAACTTAAGTGTGAGTCTTATTCTGTTTGTTGCATTACAGTTTTGTCACACAGCTCCTGTGCCAGCTCAGCTCTTCTCTGCTCTGCTGCAGACTCTGTTTTTAGTTCAGTCTGGGGCAGGTGCATGGCAGTGTCCAGTCTTCTAACTCTCTTTATTATTTCCTCGTCCACATCCTCAACACATCCATGACGTAGAGCCATGTTATGTAACACACAACTCGCCACAAAGAACATCCCGACCTTCTCTGGGCTGTACTGTAGTGAGCGAGGTGGTTTGTCCAAGCATCTGAATCGCTTTTTTAACATCCCGACTGTTCTGTCCATTGCACTGAACGTGTCCAAATGAAATATGTTAAATAACAGCTCTGGTTTGGTCTTGGGGCTGATAAACGGCGTAATCAGCCACGGTTTGAGAGGATAGGCCGTGTCCCCGAGCAGACATCCATCTGGAGCAGGCTCTTTCTCAAAGATGGAAGGAATCACAGATTTTTCCAAGATGGAGGAGTCTGGAGTTGTAGCAGGGAAATCAGCAGATACTTGTGTTATTTTACAGGAAGCATCACACATGATTTGAACACTGATGGAGTGAGTTCCTTCATTATTTACGTACGGTGGAGCATTGCCAACCGGAGCACGCAGCACCACATGAGCACAGTCGACTACACCGAGGACATGGGGCACTCCAAACTTCTCCTTGAACTGCTTCTTCACGTCGGCTTGACTCTCGTGTGTGTCGGGAAATACAATGAAGTTTGCAGCGCGCTGAACCAGGGCCTTGGAGACGGCTGTGATGGCGCCGCTCACGGTGGTTTGAGAGATGCCTCCTGTAGAACCCAGAGGATTCTGAACAGAACCAGTGGCAAAGAAATGCAGAGCAGAAATGACCCGCACTGCGACGGGGACGGAGTAGGGGAAGGATGGAATCTTGGAGGACAGATCCTCGGCCAGTAGGTGACACACCTCATTGACCACCTCACGGGAGAGATGCAGACTCTGCAGACACTCCTCCTCTGTGAGAGAGAGGTATGTACTTCTGTTCTTGTGGACTCTCTCCTTCCTTCTCTTTACAGCAGTGATCCTCATACCAAGAATGTACTCCATTTGACTCTGTAAAGAAAACACCATAAGACTCATGCACACACACTCTGTTGTTTATGATAAAGAAGGGCCCAGGACATTTTAATTAACATCAAATAGCCCTTTCCACGCTTAAACCTCAGAAGCATTTCTTCTATTGTGTGTTAAGAGGGAGATAGAGTAACTTACATTGAGTTGCTGCAGACCGGCTCTGCTCCACACACACACACACACACACACACACACACCTCTGTGGGGGAGTTACTTCTGCTCTAAGGCCCCGGCTCCAGAGGAACCTCAAAATGGCTGAATGAAAGAAGGCGGAACTTTGTGGAGGAGGGGCAGTTTGTGCAGGAATTCCTTTAGTTCAGTGGCACAGAGTCTGGCCTTTAAACTTTAAAATGACTCATTTGATGAACAAGGCCAATCCAGACCATTTCATTTCAAAGTTACTGTTCCATTTATTTCAGGAACATTTAGACCAGGCCTGGGCCTAAGGACCTTCACACAAAAACAGATCAAGAATATCTATTTGGATATGAATAATGTAGAGTGGTGATGTTTGGGGAGAGAGCTCTACAAAAGATCAAACTGTTGTATTAAAAAGCTCATGGTCCTTTAAGATTCTCTGAGGTGGCTCTTTGATAAAGTTACTTTTGTTTTGCGCAGCTCCTCATTCCACTCATTTCACTCATTCCACTCATTTCACTCCTCTGAACTGCCTCCGCCCCTGGTTTACCTTGTCAGTGATCCTTTTTTACTTATATTCAGTTTTCTCTCTCTTTCCTGCGCTCCTGGACTCCTCCTGTGCCATCAGCCTCTCCGTGCGCTTTTACGCACAGACTCCACAGTATAACGTGGATATGCCAAAAATCCATCAGGAAAACCGAAGTGGGGACATTTTTATATTTTTATCTTAATTCTGAAACAGGGAAAACTCGAACTTTTCCCTCTTGTGCCCCCGGGGCGGGGCTTAGAGGCTCCAGGGAAAAGAAAAGCGTTTGGCGCTTCCCCCTGGGACCAGCCCTGGGACCAGCCCTTCCCCCTGGACCAGCCCTTCCTCCTGGGACACACTCCAGTCCAGTGCGCCACATTCAGGAGGAGCACATGGGGCGGCGTGGTGAGCCTGTGGTGGGGGATCTCCCGCAGAGTCGCAGAGGTTTGCGCTTCACTGATGAAGAAGTTGCGCTGCTCGTGGAAGAAGTTAACAAGCGCAAAATGATCATTTATGGCAACGGAAACATTGTCCCCCTGCCGACCGAGGTACAGCTCTGAGAACTCTACATGTTTAGCCTCATGCTGCTCTTCTCATCCAAACAATGCGCTGTTTGCACATTCTGACAATATTCTGCCATGGCTCTTGTAGACTAATCATAGACTGGATTGTATGTTTGTGTTCCTGTTCCCAACTTTTTAGAACTTTTCACCTTCCAAAACATGTTTAAAGTGTGAATTGCTATTGCTACTTTTCTATCATTCTGAAACTCAGGGACAGACTGTTTCTCTCATTTAACTGAATGATAAGAATGAATCATCTAAACTCTGTCCTGATCTTTTGTTAAACTCTGTCCTGATCTTTTGTTAAACTCTGTCCTGATCTTTTGTTAAACTCTGTCCTGATCTTTTGTTAAACTCTGTCCTGATCTTTTGTTAAACTCGTGTTTGCCTTGTCCAGGTGAAACTGGCCTGGGAGGAGATCGCAGAGATCATCACATCACTGTGTGGCATCAAAAGAAATGCTGAACAATGCAGAAAGAGATTTAACGACATCAAGAGACGAGGACAGACTGTTGCGCTTCCCCGTAAGAGAGGACGGCCTCCGAAGAGCCGTGAAGACGACACTGAGACGGTCTGTTCAGTGAGTCTGCTGGAATCTAGAAACAATCTGGAGCCAGTGGATTTGGAATTTGATATTCTTGGTAACGACATTTTACTTTCTGTTCAGTTAAGGTGCAGTCAGATTTGTGCACACCCCGGTTTTGTCTCGTATGAATTAAAACATTCACTCTGCGAACAACCAGCCTGACGGAGCAGAGGATGAAAGATCAAATCAGGTTTTTGTTTTTTCCGCTCACCTCAGATTAACACGGTTTAGTTTCCCTGTATTTAAAACAGCTCAGTTGTTTTAGTTTGCACTTCAAAGGTCGCGCCTCCTTTTTAAAACGTCCATTGTTCTGTAAATGCACTTTATCACTGCGCTAAGTGTCCTTCACACCCAGTCACAGAAACAACACGTCTCACACTGCTCTATTTTGACCCCTCACCATCTGCTGGACGTCCCCCGTTCCCGGTGCAAACAGTAGGGGGTGATCGTTCTTTTGCAGTGTCCAAAACTCTGGAACTCTTTGCCCATTGAGTTACGTTCCATCTCAGACCTCCCTCTGTTTAAAGCCAAACTTAAAACTTATTTATTTAGAATGGCTTTTCGCACTTAGCCCTGTGAGTCTTTCTTTATTTTCCTGGTGTAACGTGCTCTGTTGATTTGTACGATGTTTATTGTTTTTAATGTTGTGCAGCACTTTGGGCAGCTTTGGTTGTTGGAAGATGCTGTAGAGATAAAATTAGATTGATTGATTGGTCTGCACATTTATAAACGAGTGTTCTGTCTCAGGATTTATCTAAACGGCTCGTGTGATCATCCTGTCATATCTCACCACAACAGGACTTTAAACAACGCACTTTAACTTAGTGGATTTATGTAGTGTGTTGTCTTTTCTATGTGGTTTGTGTTTCTTTAAAATCTGTTTGAATGCAGTGTCTTGTGCGGTTTAAACATTATAAACTCTACTTCAATGCTAACGCTCTGTCTCGCTGCGCAGCTCCTATAGAAGACGACCCAGACTACGACCCGAGCCCGAAGAAACGAGCCGCCGTGAAGCCCGTCGTGCCCGAAGCCCTGACCCACCCCGTCCCCCCGTCCCCCCGCACGGCCCCTCCGCCCCCCAAACCCAGGAGCAGCAACAGCAGCGGCGGCGCGGGGGCCAAGGCGGACGAGAATCACCACCCCTTCCTGGAGCTGCAGCAGGCGGGTTTCGACATGCTGGAGAGGGAGCTGTCGGGCTTCCAGAGCAGCGTCACGACCCTGCGCGACCACGTGAGCCAGATCGAGGCGCTGCTGCGGCCCATCGGACACATCGCTGACAGCCTGACTCGTATCGCCGACGCCGTGGAGCGCCTCACGTCCCCTCCGTCTCCTTAAGCGCAGTATCAAGATCTGTGCGAACGCGGGCCAAGCGAGCGTAGTTAGCAGCGGCGCAGCGATTAAACTGAGAAAAACGACCGGAATCTTCAGCTGGACAGTGACGTTATTGAATCCAAAAGGTCAAAAAAGGTGAAACCGCTTCAGATTTTCAATAATAATGTGTTTTATTTGTAAATATTCTCCATTTAGAAGCCTTCAGTTGCTATATTTCGACCTTTCGACTATTTAAATACATTATAAACAAGACAAAGTGCAGCTCGACTTATAAATTCTCCGATGGTGGTTTGTTATTTATATGAACTGCCCCTTAAACCCCCCACAGCTCAGTCCAGTCCTCACACCTTTTGTATTTAAATCAAACACAGCAGGAACCTCCTTTCAGATGTATTTACTGCAGAGAGGGACTATCGGGGGCAGGGTCAAAGGTCAGAGTGAACTGTTTACATGTTTATATTCAGTGCGTCGTTACAATCTTTAAGAGAAGAAAACTATTTTATCATTTTAATCATTTTATCTGGAGTGTATAGACCTGAAAACAAAGGGCTAAAGAAAAAAAGTGTGATTTTTTAATATAAATACACAGACTATTTGTAATATTTCTCATGTTGATGCCTGTTTTACTACGTCGTTACTTTTAATCCTGGTTAAAAAATCTGAATATACAAAGAAATAATCTTTTGGCTGATTGAGCACTACAAAAATGATCACAGACGAGACCAGAATGTGTCCAAACTTTTGTCTGGCGCTGTGTTTTATTGTTTTTTTTCTTTTTCTACCTCATGTTGTGGTGCAGTTGGTGGATTAATGTGAATGTGCTTAAGCTCTGGACATTTGTTTTTAGTTGGTGCTTAAAGTTTCAGCTTCTCTAAACTGTGAGTTGATTAAACCCGAGGCTTTCGCTGTTTGAACTGACCTTTTGTTTATATAAATGATATATTTTCCTGCTCATGTGGCCGTGTCTGTGATTAAAACACTGTCTCCAAACTTTATAATAGATCTATTTTTTTTAAAACTCAGTGTGTTCAGTCTGAGGAAATGTTTCTTTTATATTGTGAAATGATGTTGGTTGTTTTGTTTAAATAAATTTCAAAAATATAATTGCATTGGGCATGTTGTTATTATTTTATGTGTATTTAAAGCTGCCATCTGTGAGTTTATTTTATTTTTGTAGATGTGAAAACCAGACAGAATCGGCAGGAATCTAACATCCAATCAAATTACAAATGTTTGCTTTAATAATTCTTGACTTATTTTATTTATTTGTAAAGGACCAGCACATATTAACGCACATGTAAATATAAGATTTTAGCCGATGTGGGATATTACATCATGTTGTAGAGACTGAAACCGAGACTGAAATACAGTTTATTCACTTTAAACACAAACTGCATCAAGTAAAAATGACCCACTCTTATTTATCTGTAACTCTTATTTATCATTTTAAGTCACGACAGACAGATTTGTAAAAGTAAAACTTGAACATTGGTCACTAAATTGTCTTATACGAGTTCATATGTCAAATGTACGGAGCCCGGCATAGGACATTTGCAAAATATAATATTAATGCGTGGCCACGAGACAGTATCATGTTCCCACACGATATTATCTTTAAGGACTTAATTATCGCGAGGGATTGAGATATTGTTTTTATTTTTTAAGTTAAATATCTTGCGCGCTCGTGGAAATATATGTTTAGAGATGATTATGTTCCCTAAAGATGATTAAGTCGTTTTCTCAAGATAATATCTCGTTCCCCCAAGATAATTAAGTCCTTCCTTCGAGATAATTAAGTCATTTCCTCAAGATAATTAAGTAATTCTCTCAAGATAATTGAGTCGTTCTCTCGTTAATATCTCATTCCCTCAAGATAATTAAGTCATTTCCTCAAGATAATTAAGTCGTTTCCTCAAGATATATCTCATTCCCTCAAGATAATTAAGTCATTCTCTCAAGTTAATATCTCGTTCCCCCAAGATAATATATTTTTTTATTTTTTATTTTGTAAATATTCTTCTTCTCCTTTCTGTCATCTGCAGGGCTCGTAAAATTGTGACATCCGATCCACCAAAATTTTCAATATCAGCACCAATATCTGACACCGGTATCGTATTTAAATTTCATCTGATCTTGTACGTGTCTATTTTTTCCTCTTCTTTTTTAAAATCATCATTTATTTTCCCATTTTTGTCCCTTCATTTCCACATTCTTGCAATCCCGTCTTCCGTATTTCGTTAGCACATTCCCATCACCTCTGTCTGGCCCGTTAAACCGCCTCTTTCTTCTCTCATTCAGCCTCTTATTTCTTCTCCCAGATGAAACATTTATCGTAGCGTTCTGACGGAGCGGCAGCAGCAGTCGAGCCGCGGGAGTCAACCTTTTCAAAGACCTAGAGCCTTAGAGCAGCTTAAGACCCCGAGAACGAGCCGGAGAGGTGAGAAAGAGCGTGTAGGTGAAGCCTTAAAAAAAAAAAAAAAACTAGCGGGATCCTGACATCAAACGGCCGACGATGGGCGATGATGAAACGGCCCTTTTCTCATTGGCGCAGCAAACGGTAGAGTCGGAGAGCCGGATCATTCAGAGCCTCGAGCGATTCTCACACCAGTCAACCCGCCATTAAACACCGCGGCTCATTTGTATGCTGCGTTCACGGTCTGACGGGGGGAAAAAAACGGAAAAAAAACTCCATCCCAGTGGTCCTTTACGAGCGTTATTACTGAAAAGACGAGAAAACGCCGGCGAGGACTTGTGGTCGGTGTAAATACAACAAAAGTCAACAGGGAAATTCTTTGTGTTGGTGATATAATGTATGTTCTAACGACAAAAACAAAAACAACAAAACCTTAAAACAAAACCTTTTCTCACAATCGTTTTAGAAAATAGTGTCATTATTCGACCCCAAAGACGCGATTGTTGTCAGCGGAAAGTTTTGTTTTCCAGTGGAGTTTCTGACTGACCATGTTCTTCTGGAGCAAAATGATCTTCATGTGAGACACTGAACCATCTCACACTGCAGGAATCTGGACCTCACCCTCCTCTGACCTCAGCCTCCTGGTGTGGACC